>NC_134275.1:40467228-40767228 GCF_031893055.1 Leptodactylus fuscus
GACCAAAAAATCAGGAATTAATTAATACTAAAATTTATCATACATTTATGTGTATGTGTGTAGATGTATTTTTACATCCAGATATATTTGTGTATGTAGATGTATTTATTTTTCATCTAGATGTGTGTATAGATATATATGAATGTGTGTATGTAACTGAATTTATATTTACTCTATATCTATGTGTGTTGGGTTTGTATGTAGATTAATTTTCCACTATATTTGTGTACACACACACGCTATATATATATATATATATATATATATATATATATATATATATAGATATAGATATATATAGATATATATAGATATATATAGATATATAGATATAGATATAGTTTATAGACTCTTTTCATTTACATATGTGTGCATATGAATGTATTTTCCCCTATGTGTATGTAATGCAGGAAACATTGGAGATCCCTATTACTAGGACTGTAAGTGCCCATTAGTATATGAATAATTAATATATAATTCTGACACAAATATATAAGTAGAAATAATAAGAAATAAAAGAAATAAAAACAACAAAATAATAGGAAAGAACATATATATATATATATATATATATATATATATATATATATATATATATATATATATATATATATATATCTCGAAAGAGAAGACTCGATGTCCCCCTACATCTATTATTCTATGACATGGCAATCTATATGGTGTCATCCTCAGGTTGTAGGGTCTTGGGCTCCACGACACAGCAACAGGTCTTAGTCCTTGTGCCTGTCCCTCCATGAATTTGGGAGCAGCAGAGGGGAGATCAGTCATGGGTGTCAGCACAGTTCCTGCAGACTAGTGAATGGGGCTGGGGGCTGAGGAGTGGGGGACAATGCTGGCCTCTGTTACTTCTGTGCATTGGACAAAAGGACAGAATCCTAACGACAGGGTGACATTTGCATGAGGACAATGGGCTGACGCTGGGTCCCTGTGAGACCATTGTGTGCAGTGCTGGGCAGACACGTGTAAGGGTATGTCCTCATTCTGGAGGAGACCACCACTGCTTTCTTATGCTAAAGAGCTTAGTGGAGGCAAAGAGAGGTCACCTGATGCCAGCCCCCTACTCCATCCATCAGGCTACTACTCCTGCAGCATCACTCCACCCTGGGACAGCAGGGGAGCAGCAGCCTACAAGCCAGGGACTACTTTCCCATCATCTCAGATTCCATCATAGCCACTAGCTCCCTGTCAGTGTCACCCCTTACACCTCTACCTCACTGCTCCACAAGACGTGATAGTTAAGAGCCCCTGCACCTGACTACAGGGGATGAGGCTCCCGGGGTCTTTGTAGAGGAGGACACTACATTCTGGTGGGGGTCCTAGCAGGCACAGTGGGCACCATGTTGCTGGAGAGAGTGAGGTCTAGCAGCCAGAAGTCTTCCGACATGTGTGGCTTCCCCAGCACTGCAGGTAAGTGGCTCTATACATTGTCCCCATACATGGAATGTCTCCTCATGTCCAAGCCCCAGGACCCCGATCCGATTTATAGGCTGCCGAGACATTAGTTTATATTTTTCTTCAGTGTCCTTGCTACAATATTTTCGTTTGTGCTTCCTATAAATAAGGGAAAAAAATAAAAATAGCCCTAGAATTCGTTTTCTAGATGTAATAGTATGTAAATGTATCAGATATTTAATAGTTTTTGTCATTTATTTAGTGGTTTTTTTCCGATAATTTGGTATTTCTGGTTTATTCCGGTTTTCTCTATTATTTTGTTGTTAATCGTTCGGTTTTTGTGTTTTTTATAAGAGTATACAATATATGAAGTGTTCACCACAGAACCGGCTATATGTGGTGGGCTTATATATTATATGGAGTCTAGAGGAATCTAGAATCTATAGCCGAGATCCAGATAACTGTTATATAGCAATGTGAGGAATAGTAAGAGGGGCTGCGACCCCCGAGGTATCTGCTTACATGAATACTAATAATAATAGTAATGTAGATACATTGTCTTACTATTATTAGTTCTATTAGGGCTCACAATCACAATTATTTTCTGTTATTAGTCATTTTATTTCAATTAATCCGTCTGATTATTTCTATTGAGGGGGCGGGTCAGCAGAATGTTTCGTTAATAATAATAATAATAATAATAATAATAATAAGTAGTAGTAGTATGCTACAATTAACCCATGACAATATTTCTATTAGGGGGTCACATTATTTATAATAATAATAATATAATATTCCTGATGTTGTTAACCCTCTTGTTGCTGAGTGGCAGCTGGTGTCGGGGCCGTTGTCAGTTGCCACCAGTATAATTGGTTATTGTGACAGGAGCACATGAGGGGGGGGGGGGGGTCCCGGAGGTGCATTGTGATACGGGGACTGGTCAGACGCGCTGTACATCTGTCCCCCCTTCCCCACAATACTGGCACATTACAGGACAGGGCACAGGTGCCAGGGGCAGGAAGCTCAGCTAGAATGGCAGGAGTAGAAACTACTTATTATACTAGTCCTTATTATATGTATTATACCTCTCTCATATCTATCTATCTATCTATCTATCTGTCTATCTATCTATCTCCTATCTCATATCTATCTATCTCCTATCTCATATCTATCTATCTCCTATCTCATATCTATCTATCTCCTATCTCATATCTATCTATCTCCTATCTCATATCTATCTATCTCCTATCTATCTATCTATCTCCTATCTATCTATCTATCTATCTATCTATCTATCTATCTTTCTCATATCTATCTATCTATCTATCTATCTATCTATCTCCATATCTATCTATCTATCTATCTATCTCATATCTATCTATCTATCTATCTATCTCCATATCTATCTATCTATCTATCTATCTATCTATCTATCTCATATCTATCTATCTATCTATCTATCTATCTATCTATCTATCTATCTATCTATCTTTCTCATATCTATCTATCTATCTATCTCATATCTATCTATCTATCTATCTATCTATCATCTCTCATGTCTATCTATCTATCTATCTATCTATCTATCTATCTATCTATCTATCTATCTATCTATCTATATCTGTACTAGGATATTGTAGTAACATTACATTGCACCTCATTGTACTAAATAACATCTGTCATAATTTGGTAAATTAGAATTTTCTGTGCTATTATTACCTTAATTTGGTTTATTTGACACTCATAAAATACAATGGAAAGACACAAATATATACAGGATATTGTCTGTATTATGACTGCATTCATGTATCTAGGAGTGATGTCGTTATTATTTATCCCATTATTTTCTACATGACTTTCTATCACATCATACAGTGTATACACAATACACAGGAGACTGCTAGATAAGATATAGATGGATCAATAGATAGATGGACTGATAAATAGATTTCCTAGAGGATAAGCTGATATTTGTAGTTCCATTGCACCTACAGAGGTAAATGTGGGAAGGTTAATTCTGGAAACTGCATGGAATCTACTGAGGCGTCTGGTGAATTGTATGATAACCCCCACCCCCTCTGTTGCCCCCACTTTCTCGGTTACAGTGGGCTCTACATTAGTGACCAGGAAGGATCTGTCCTGCTGCTTCTGTCCACAGAGATGGACAATTCTGGTGTGTATAGATGAACAGGTGTCAGTCATAGGAGTCCTCTCCTTCAAATGGTTAACTCTCTAAATGATGGACAGAGAGAGATACACATGTGGCAGATCTATAAATAGATACATGATAGATAGATAGATAGATAGATAGATAGATAGATAGATAGATAGATACTGACATGAAATAGATATATAGTTATATACATAGATAGCATAGAGAGAGAGAGGGGGATGATGGATAGAGAGATAAATAGTAAGTATTGACATAGTTAGACTGAAAGTAATGGGATAGATGGATAGATACATAAATATACAGGAGTAATATATAAATAGCACTTAGAAAACTAAAGTGTAACTGTGTAGAGCGATACATACACAGCACTGAGGCAGATAGATTTAAGATAGAGAGAAAGAGATAGATATTTAAAGATAGATAAATAGATAAATATGTGATAGATAGATAGATATGTGATTGATAGATAGATAGATAGATAGATAGATGATAGTGAATAAACCTCAGATCCTGTACATAGATCATCTATATATAAATAGCCATTGTATAGTTCTAGCCTCCTTCCACCTTTCCAATACTTATCTCATATCCATCTATTAATCTATGTCTCTATCAGTTATATGTAGTGATATGTAGGATAGTGATATGTATGATGGTGATATGTAGGATAGTGATATGTAGGATAGTGATATGTAGGATAGTGATATGTATGAGTCCATCTTACACCTCTGAGCCCTTACTAGATGGAGGACTGTGTGTCACTAACACTGTAGTAAAACCATCTGTATACATTGTATATGAAGGTGCAGTATAGCAGCAGATGCCATTAACCTTTAATAGACTTGTGAGGGTCTGGAGTCATTTGGGGCTAGAGATTAACCCTTTCCTCTTTATAAGGAACCACTGGTAATATAAGGAGTAGATGAAGAGTCGGCCATTATACAGCCTCCCCCCTGTGCCCCCCCACTCCCTCATTAATCACCCTCATCCTCATTTTATGGTATTAGTGTCGTCCGACTCCTTCAAAAGTGCCAGATCAATAAGGCGTAAAATTATTATTAAAGACTAAAAGTTGGATATAACGGTGAAACATCTCCCACCTTTCACCAAAATGTGTTTCATATACTCACAAAATGTAGGCAAATGGGACATTGATTTTGAATCCATCCTCGGCATACACCTCAGCACTAGACTTGATTTCCCCAGACGCCTTTTTACTCCAAAGATCAGTGTCAATAAAATTTATCAGGGTTCTGACTAACTGAGCTTTTATCGAGCTGCCCACAGCTTCCAGGGTAAACTGTTATTCCTGGGCCCGGGCCGCAGAGATTTAACTCTCACTGTGCCTGCCCTGCCCCAGTCTGAGGCCTTGCTCCATGGAGGATGGTGGACTAGTGTCATTGCTGCTGTACCCATATAACAGGTCACCATGTAGCATCATTGTAGGTGGCACTCTATGGCGGTATCATTTATCTAGTGTAAGCAATGTATGTTCTGTGGAACCAGTTTGAGTATGGTATGGCAGTAGTTTTTGGGCACTTATTTGGACGCTACATGGTACCATTATGTGGGCATGGTATAGTAGAATAATTTAGACAAGATAGCAGTATATGTTCTAAGCACATAGTAGGATATTATTTGAGCATGGAATGGCGGTAGTATTTAGATATTGTATGGAACTGTTATTTGGAAACTACATGGTGTGGGCATTGTATGGTCGTAAAAATTAGCCAATATATATTCTGTTGACACAGCAAAATATTGCTTGACTACAGTATGGTGGTAAAATTTGGGTACTTTCTGGAATTGTTATTTGTAAACTACATGGTACCAATATGTAGGCACTGTATGGTAGTAAAATTTAACCAATATATTTTCTGTGGTCAGAGTATTCAGATAACATTTGAATATACTTATGGCATGTAGTATGGAACTGTTATTTGGACACTACATGGTAAGCCAGTATAGCAATATATATTAAATGGACACAGCAGTATATTACTTGATTACAGTAGTAGTAGCAGTAGTTTTAGGGTACTGTATGGAACTGTTATTTGGACACTACATAGTACCATAATCTGGCCAGCATATGATTGTATAATTTAGCCAGTATAGCAATATCCATGGACATAGTAGGACATTATTTGAGCTTGGTATGGTGGTAGTATTCTATATGAAATGGTTATCTGGACATAATACAGCACTATTTTGTAGGCAGTCTATAGTCATGTTATTTGGACTCAACTTGGTACCATTATATTTGGATTATATGGTCATTTCTGAAGAGGTGGTGGCTGTGATATTAATATACATAGTTAGCAAATATTACAAGTTTGTAGGTGTAGCACAAGGACATGAGGACCGTAATTTTTTTAGGGTCCTCCACATATCTTTATTAGGGCACTGTGGTATTATATGTGGCACTCTAGGGTTGTATAATTTATCCAGTATATAATATGGTAATATAAATTATCCAGTATATAATATGGTGGTATAACTTATCCAGTATATAGTATGGTGGTCTAATTTATCCAGTATATATTACGGTGGTCTAATTTATCCAGTATATAGCAGTTAATGTTGGTGGAAACAGTATATTATTTAAGTATGGTATTGTGGTATTATTTGAGTTCTATGCGGCACTGTTATTTGGACACCTTACGGCACCATTGTGTGAGCACTGTTTGGTTGGATTATTTGGATAGTCTAAGAAAGTACTATTTGGAACCAACAAAGTATCATTATTTATGATGATGATGATGATGATTATTATTATACTTGCACCATATAGTCATTTTTTGAAGAAACAATAATGTTATTGTAATATTTTGTGACCACTCATTTGTAAGTTGTTCTGTGTAGCACAAGGTTATAGGGCCTCAAAATGGTTTGCTTAGGCCTTGCACAGACCTTGATATAGCCATCTCTTTCATCCCCATATGTCTATACCCAGCATGAGGTTGAGTTTACACCCAATGATACACATAGATTTTGATAAAGCGTTTATGTGTCTATCTATCTATGGAATTTGAGACCTAGAAATTTTTGCCCTTTGCATCCCATGAGAAGCTTCCATAACGACTAGTGATGGGAAGTCTATGAAATCCATTGGATCTAACCTTGTGGGTTCTGCAGATAATCTACTAGGACATTAGTGTAACGGGTTTGGAGTGTCAGCCGTCATTCACTGTCATTGCTGAACACTTGGTTATTTCTATACACTTGTATCCTAAGCAGATAGTTGTCAGGATGTTGTCAGGTCTATGGCCAGATTAAGCTGTGCAGGTTCAGGCAGATTTCGTCTGGTTGCAGTAAGTAATCTTATAGATATTATAGACTATTTCACTAGAAATAATGTCATTTATGTAATAAAATGTAAAGTATGCATTGAATGAGAATGTAAATATGATAGAAACGTGTTCATTTATGTGATGCATTGGGATAGAAATAGGAGTGTAAGCACTAAGGCTCAGAGAATATTATCATATACAGACGACTTCATTCATGGAGCTGTAAGGAAAGATGGGACAGGTACGAGCCATGGTCAACAGATGAGGCCCAATCATGGGACCCCCAAATCACATAGAGCCTGGCATCTGCCTGAGTACTTGTTGCTGATGCCTACACTGTGGAATCAGCCACAATGAAACCTATGCGGTTTTAATCACTTTTTTCCTACTTTTGCACTTTTGTTCCTGTCTATGGAGTGTTTTTTAATCATTATGGATTAAAAGTTATTTTTTAAAGAAATATTCCTGGTAGAGCGGATCCTTCTATCAATTCATTTTGTCTGTAACTGTGGAATCATACTAGAGATTGCATTGCCCAAGCCCAAGTTATCCTGAGGCCTAGTGCTTCTTATAGTACTACTAGTGCTGGATGGAGCCCAGGGAGGACGGTTATTAGATGGCCTAACTCTGCACCTTGATGCCATGTCAGCCACCCAGTGTAGTGGTTTCTCAAATAATCCACCTAGCCTATTATACCGACACAAATACCGCTCAAGATGCTGTATGATGAGTATTTGCATGAAGTACCATGAATGTACTGTGCCAAGGTGAGCTGGGGCCCAGCAGGCTCAAGGGCCCTCTGGAGGATTCACCTGTAGGCCAGTCAGAGCCTGAATACTAACCTCACCCACTGGACTACCCATGACATAAAATCTACTAGGATCTTGTCACGGTATAATCTGCATTAGATTAACAGTGTCCTTCTAGTGCTGAGCAGATGTAGCAGAGCTGAGTATGCTATTGCATGATTTCCTTTTTATCCTAACATAAAAGAGACTTGTGTAAGACAACACGTAAATGTGACCTGGGCCTAACTGGAGTGGGAAGACTGTCCGTGTGTATGTGCCCTGAGTACTCAGTACCAGGGGCAGCAACAAGTCACTGTACCTCGGCCATAGCTTTCTCTATAGGACCAGGACAGGGAGGAAAGCCTAAACTATGGCTATGTGTTACTAGATGATCAGTATAACTAGGATTATATATTTCATTATATATATATATATATATATATATATATATATATATATATATATATATACACACACACACTGCACATACACACGGGTATATAATTCTATTATATAGTTAGATGTTATATACTACATTTTCTCCATTATATTTTATATATCATATACTATATTGTACTCTACTATATTTTATGTATTATTTTATTATATTTTATACTATGTTTAGTAGTTGATAGTGAAGGTTACAGGTTAAGAAAATTCATGTTGTATAGAAAAAGTAAAAATGTGCACTGGTGTAAAACGAAAATGGAAATGAGAAATAAAAGGGAAAAAAAAAGGTGTTTTGTTTTCTTGGAGCCATCAGGTAAAATAATTAGAGCCCGGCTTCTGCCTGAGACAATCTCCATTATTCATGTATTTTCTGGCCACATAAAAATGACAGATAGCAGAGGTGGAAGGAGAGGGTCCTGGAGTGGGCTGACTATCACATTGCATGTCTTCCTTGCATATTGGGTGTTGCAGCCATCAGGTGTATGCAGCTCACACACTCCCCCTGCTGCCTGCTGAAGGCACAGCAGCCTCCTGCACAGCTCTGCCAGCAGCACTTGTCTCTGCAGGAGCTCAGAGCAGCACTACAAGCTCCAGGCTCCACACTGACTCCCTGTGCTGGACCCTGCACCCCAGGACTGCTATTGGATATTGGGGGTCTTTACGGCTTGGGGCTGGAAGGGAGTTAAATCCCAGTTTTGGGGAAGGGATGAGAGATGGATCATGCTTTAAAGGAGATAACACCCAGCAAGGAGTCTGCTAGTGCTGACATGTTGTTTGCTCTCCTGGCTCAGAATGAAGACTTGAGGAAAGGTAGGTGACCTGTGTGATGGCTGATCCCTACATCCAATGTGAGAACAGAATATATATGTGGTATACAGCACCTGCCGACTACATATACCACCTGTTATATCCAGCAGCAGTACCATGGGCACAGCTCCAAAGAGAATACTACTAAATAATAGTAATATAATACATCCATAGACCACTGCTCACATAATCCACCTCTCATTATCATATCCCCCTACTCCATCTACTTTATATTACACCCCTACAACAATGGAATATTCATCCTTAAAATACACAAGACCGAATATATAGCATGAATCTAGCAGTATAGTCTGTGTATTATATACAGAAAGCCATTATTACTGCCAATATCAATCTAAACACACACACATATATATATATATATATATATATATATATATATATATATATATATATATATATATATAATCATTATTGTAATCGGGGACTACGTTGTGTATTATATTTTCCCATGCAAACATTATTGGAAAATTATATAAAATCTTATATATTTCTGATATGTAAAGCTCAGATTTATGTTCCCAAAATTGTTGCTACAACTATCAGTATGTACAATATGTATGTTTTCATTATATTCCAATTTTTTGTGGTATGAAGTCCACCTGTGATTCTATTGTATTCAACGATGTCATTATTATTATTATTATTATTATTATTATTATTAGTAGTAGTAGTAGTAGTAGTATTACAGTCTCTAGAATATTATATCAAAATAGGAAAAAATCTGACAAATCAATGAGAGTATTTTCCTATTAAATGATATTGTACTTTAGGCTGATATAAGAATATTATTACATATACTTCCATATATTTCTAGATCTATATCTGTATGGTATTAGACCTTTTTTACATTCTCCTTTATAAATACTTTATTATTGTATTCTCTCAAAGTTTATTATACAGTTATTATATCTATTGTTATATGATATTCTTTTGCTATTATAGACAGTTTTTATTGTAGCCTCCTCTTACAATATTTTTGTTATTCTCATCTATGTTCTATATTTTATTATGTTAATACTTTATAGTCCATCATATAGCTATTGTGCTTTACTTATTATATTTTATGATATTATATAGCTATTGTAGGCTAACATTTGATATCCTAATCTATACTATGTTTATTTCTTAATATACTTTCCATATTCTCACATATTTTAAGTTATTATATTCTGATTCTGCCAATATTATATTCCATGGAAATATTGTTATATTTTACAAAGTTGTTAATTCCTCCATATTCATTATTTCTTACATTGTATCATTATTTTATTATAATGTTATTATCCTCTCCTAGATTATTAGATCCCTCTATATACAGTATCTTTATTATAGTCTATGCTCTTATAGTCTTTAGTTATTGTATTTTCCTTCTACAATCCGAATCTTTAGTTATCTGTATGTAATAATCTGCAGAAATCTACCCGGAATCCTTAATAACAGGGTTTTTATACTTATGTGATATTTTTATCCCGACTATAAATGTGTATATATAGAGAGTACAATGTCTAGTCCTTATATTTGTTGTATATTCTGCTGAATTGTCGCTTATAATATTGATATCAGGGATATTGTTTCTAGAACTATATAAAACCTGTAGTATATTATTATTACTATGGAATTTCCAGTTTTGTTGCTTTGTTTAGTGTTCGGTTGTTTCGTTGTTAAAATTTTTTCAAGGAAGAGAAATTCATCCCAGAAGTCTAAATATAAGTTATTTATTAATAAATATATATATATATATATATATATATATATATATATATATATATATATTATAATATTTGTGTCTATATCAGCATATGTGTAAACCTAGTACAATCTACCCAATGTGTTGGGTGTATGTCTATTAATAATAAAGTAAAGACTGAATTATATATGACATTATATATTATACAAACATATTCTGTAAAAGTAATAATCTAATTCTGTAACCAATAATATTGTAAAATAATGTAGTATTTCAGTATTCAGTACAGGTGAATTGTTTCCTTAAATAACACATATACAATTAGAAATGACTTTCCTAGTATCGATAACCTTCAAAGCCGGGCTATAAAATAAAATCCAACATTTCTATATCTGAAACAAAAGTGTAAGTCAAAAGATAAAATCTATAATAACAAAGCAAAAACAAAGCGTACAAAAATACTAAACAGAAAACGAAAAAAAAAAACAACAACCCTATAGCGGCAACATTAAACTTTCATCAGACATCTCCCAGACAAAAGACAGGAGTGACTGAAACCATGTGAGAGAAGAAAGAAGGATCCATTATTAATGGTGGAGGAGAAGCTGCAGGACCTGCATCTGCACTACAGGGAGACTCACCTCATGTGTGGGAGAGAGGGATAGGGTGATGGATGGATAGATGGATAGATAGATAGATAGATAGATAGATAGATAGATAGATAGATAGATAGATAGATAGATAGATAGATAGATGATAGATTGAGAGGAATAAGATAGATAGCTATAACATACATATGATTGACAGATATGTAATATATTTATGTTTCTATTCATCTTAGATATATAAATAGAAATAGATATATAGATATAAGATATCTGAGGTAAATGGATATTAGATAGCCTATCAATCAATCTGAGATGGATAGAAAGATATATATATCACATATCTATCAATCACATATTTATCTAGCTATCTATCCCCTCTCAGTCTATCAGATATCTATGCATCTACCAATCTCATCTCATATCTATCTTATCTAATTATCTTTTTATCTATCTTATCGAATACATATCTATCTACCTTATATCTATCTATACATGTAAAGTAAATAAATAAGATTCCAAAATAGCCAAAATACATGCAAAAAAAGTTTTGTTTTTTTTTGTTTTGTTTTTTTTAAAGTCAGTACTTCAAAATGAATGCAGAGACATGGACTTTATTAGCCAAGTCAGGAGATGTTTCGGCTCAACCTGAAGCTTTTCTCAAGCAATGCTCGATAAAGGTTCGGGTTACACCGAAACGTCGCTCCCTTGGCTAATAAAGTCCATTTTTGCATTCATCTTGATAGGCTGCCTTCTTTCTCTTCGCTATTTCGGTCCTCTTGTACTTCCTGTGCCTAGTTCTATAGCGCTGCTCTCTTTTTGGTACTGTACTATGTAGACATGTATTTATCTAAGGCAGAAGTAACGATATCTATCCTTCTAATGTACTGTTCTATAATGTATCCCATTATATATTTTACCATGTATCATTTTCTTCTATCATTCTAATATACATGGTGTTTATATATCTTATATACAAAACATTACATGTAGATAGCATCTAATATAGTGACACACACATGTAATCGAATATAAATTTTATTTAATATAAATGGAAAATCGAATCACCAAATTTATCTCTCAGATCCAGTTATCAGCTTTAGATGTGTAGATATATGTGATAGAATAGATGTGATGATAAATAAATAGATAGATATTAGATAGATGACGCAATAGACAGTTGTGATGATAGATAAAGATAGATATAGATTGATAGATAATAGACAGATGTAATAGATAATAGAGAGATAGACAGATGTGATAGATAGATAGATAGATAGATAGATAGATAGATAGATAGATAGATAGATACGTTTTTATTTAAAATATATCAATGGAGAATTCGATAGATAGATTCAAGACAGGCAGATAGATATAATATACATAAATGGATTCTAGATAGATACGTGACAGGTAGATAGGACAGAGCTATCTATCTATCTATCTATCTATCTAATATCTATCTATCTAATATCTATCTATCTAATATCTATCTATCTATCTCCTGTCTATCTAATATCAACCTATCTATCTATCTATCTATCTATCTATCTATCTATCTATCTATCTATCTATCTATCTATCTATCCAATATATCTAATAAATCTGCTATAACTTAGCCCATTATCCATTTACAATATACCATATTATCTATGTCATATAAAGTATCCCTTTGTAATATACATCCAGTTTATACATATATTATATATACAGTATAGATGGGAATTAGACACCTATCTATCATCTTTCTAGATCGCTAACATCTATATGCTGGTATATATAAATATATATATATTTATGTAATATTTCTCTGTTACATATCCCATTATTATCTCTGTATAATCTATCTACCAACCTACCTACCTATGTAATCTTATATCTCGAAGTTCTATTACATATACAGTTATAGGTCTCCGCAGTAAGATAATAGGATGAGAACTGTATTACACGGATATGCTGTGTATTATTAGTGCAGGTATATTGGAGTATATGACAATGTGTCACAACTATAGGCTAGACAGGACACTGCTTACTGACCATGACATGAAGCACATCCCCCACACCAGCATCACCTACAATGTCTGGATACTTACTGTATGTACGAGGTTATTCTGTAACTGATATCTGTCTATAGTACCTTCTAATAGTCCATCTTACCTGTATATCTATACCATCTCACTCTGTATCTGCCTTGTATCTACTATCTCAACCAAGTATCTGCAATTATCTGTCTAATCTGATCTGTGAGGACACAGGGCTCCCTTTCACTATTATTGTAACCCCTCTTACTAACACATCACCTCCATGTATCAACCAGGACAAGGGGACTGGATGGCAGATATTCAGTGGAAGTTTCCAACAGATGTTTTTACCATCTTTTCTATCTATCTATCTATCTATCTATCTATCTATCTATCTATCTATCTAATAGGTAGATAGAAAAATATATAGATATGTATTAGATAGATTTGAGAGGGACAGACAGACAGACAGATAGATAGATAGATAGATAGATAGATAGATAGATTTTAATTTTTATTAACTCTGCCTATCTATCTAATCTCCTTTCCTATCAATCCGATCAATTATATATCAATGTTATAATGTAACATGTCTCATATTTAATATCTATCTTCATATTTCTAATCTGTATTCCTTCTATCAATATCTTTCTTTATCTCTCCATATCTCATATCTCCCTCTATCAGTCTAGTAACAGGTTTCATGTAGGACTTTCCTGATGGTTGTCACAGCCATGTGTGAATGGTGTTGTGTATGGGGCAGCATGGCTCCTGTGTGGTCCTATGGGCATGCTGAGGTAATGACTACTCTCCAATGTGTCCAGATAATAGACATTGTTACTGTCTGTATTTAGGGACTATGAGGGAGCGGTGTGAGGTATGTGACTACCACCAACCTCTATGAAGCCACACACACATTACTAGTATACTTTGTATTATTTCTGTCTTTATTTATTGCCAATAAAGTTTTGTTTAGGAGATAAGTGATGTCGTTTTATTCTCATCATCCATGGACACTAGATCACATTACTTTACCATTACCTATTAGTGAATGACGGAGAGGTGTACGTCATAATATAGACCTGTAGACACAATACCTGATGCTAATAATGGGATCTAGCATCATAGTAGCTGCAAATACACACAAGTCTCTAAATCTGCTGCTTAAACGGAGGTTTCTGGGATAAAAATATTGATAACCTATTCTAAAGCTAGGCAACTAATTCCAGATTAGATGCCCTATACTCAGAATGGAAAAGGAAGTAGACAGTGCTGTTCTCTGTGTAGTGGCCTGACCAGGTACTGCAGATCAGCTCCTATTAATCTGAAGGGGAGCCAAGTTGCAGTACCTAACCTCCGCCAATAGAGAACCAGGCTGTCTGCTGCCTGCTCCATTCTCTGTGTATCAGTTGCTGAGAACAGCTGATGGATGGGGGTTCCAGGTGTCAAACCCCACAGATCTGATATTAGATAGATCATCAATATTTTTAGCCCAGAAAACCCCTTTAAGTGAAATGATATTTTTCTGGCCTCTTGCAGTCACCACCAGTGGTCGCTTAGCAGCTTATTCCACATTGTTCATACAAGAAACTCAATAATGTAAAATTATGAATTAGACTCCAAAGCTCCCTCTGTTGGTTGAGAATTTTATTATTTAAAGTGTTTTTTTTTTCAGGACTATAATGCTGATGCCCTGTCCTTATTCATCAGTATCAGATAGCTGGTGGGACAACATCTGGCACCCTTGCCTATCCACTATTTGAAGTGCCCATTGTTTTCAAACTAGCACTGCAGCTTATCACTGCTTAGCAAGCACAGTGCCATACATTGTATAGTGGCTGTGCTTGGTATTGCAACTCAATTTGCATAGGACTGATCTGCTGAATGGCCACATGGCCAATGAACAAGACGTCACTGCCTGAGACCACAGTGTACACCATTTTCGAACTGCCTAGCGGTAGGGGTTCAGATTCCTGCTGATCTGATATTGATGACCTATCATAAAGATATTATAGTTCCCTGTGTCTATGCAGGGGATAAAAAAAAACCCCAGAGCGCTAACATCTATAATGATATATTTACTATGCATGGCATTCATAGGTGGCTATTACTTTATGGATTTGTGGCCATAAACTTGTGCGCACTGAACTATATTATTATACATGGATGCTAATAGTAATGTTCTATTGTCTCAGTTAAGGCGCAGCTTAAAATTTCGGAAGCCTCAGTATAACATTTGTAATAACTCGGCATGTGGCATAATTTTGGTCCCTTATGTGACAGAGAATCCTCAGACATGAGGTCCAGTTAGTCAGTATAGTCAGTATAGACGTCTGTGCTTTTCTCTTACAGAAATCCCTTTGTGTGCCGGCTGCAATCAACACATCATGGACAGATTTATTCTCAAGGTGCTGGACAGACACTGGCACAGTAAATGTCTCAAGTGCAATGACTGTCAGATCCAGCTGGCCGAGAAGTGCTTCAGCAGAGGGGACAGTGTCTACTGCAAAGATGACTTCTTCAAGTAAGTGTCACTATTATTGTCATCATGTATTAATACATAGGTATGAATGTGATACATGCTGCATCCTAATAGAAGGTATACTGTACTGTGCAATGGTCTTAGTGACTGACTAGTAGCTATAACACCTCCATGACCAGAGTGCATGCAGCATATGCAGGCAGTGGCACAGTGTATGGTGGCCAGGTGCCCTCTTTGTTTATGTACCCCAACCTTCCTATAATTGCAAGTACCCATAAATACAGTAATAGGCCTGGTCCTTGAGAGCAGGGGCTCTACTTGTCCAGCTGACAGGCAGAATACTGTAACCTTTTTACAATCTACTAGACACACTGACAAGTAGAATACTGTAACCCTAATAGAGTCCACTAGTCCAGCTGACAGGCAGAATACAATCTTCTAGTCCAGCTGACAGGCAGAATACTGTGACCCTTTTACAATGTACTAGTCCAGCTGACAGGCAGAATACTGTGACCCTTTTACAATGTACTAGTCCAGCTTACAGGCAGAATACTGTAAGCATTTCAGATACATTTTTCCTCTCTTATTTGACTATATACTGACCTAGTGCTACTTTTTCATTTAAGGGTTAATGATCTCCTAACAGGGTGGGGAGTTGCATTTGGCAGTCTGTATTCTAAATCTCAGTAAAAGAGCAGAGGAGAAGAATTTATGATACTTGGGCTGCAAGACATCAAAGGCGATCAGTGTTCAAAAATTCAGACATGAAGGCCCCCTCCTTCCACGGGCTCCATAGCAATTGCTATTTTTGCCATCATGGTAGATAGACCATTGTACGAGAGAGAATATACTTAATTTCCCTGTGATCCAAACAGATGTAAACTGACTATTCTCAAGAGCTAATGGCAAGAAGGGGGACCATGGTCCCTTAGATGCATGCAGTTTTGCCAAGGTGCCTGCCTAGGTGCTTGTAATAGAGGTCCCAGCTCAGCTTACTCACTTTACTGGGCCACCTCTATCCCCTGAGTCTGGAGACCTTGTCAATCGACAAGTGATTGAAAAATCCAAAGTACTCCAAAGCCCTATGTACTCAAGAGGACATCTTGTTTTTGGGATTGGAGGAGGAGGTTGGAACAGACCAGTTTTAAAAAGAGTCCCCACATAACATTTTTTTTTCAGTAGGATTTCTGCTCCTCTATGTACAGTTAAATCTGATATATTTTCTATTATACACATATTTATCTCTATTTTTCCTTTAGGAGGTTTGGGACAAAATGTGCAGCTTGCCAACAAGGAATTCCCCCTACCCAGGTGGTGAGGCGTGCCCAGGAGTTTGTATACCACCTGCACTGCTTCTCCTGTATTGTATGTAAAAGACAGCTAGCCACTGGGGATGAATTCTATCTAATGGAGGACAGCAGGCTGGTCTGTAAGGCCGACTATGAAACTGCAAAGCAGAGAGGTATGTCACCGTGCACCCCGCAAGCTGCAATGTCATTTGTATCTATCATTGACTGCATTAAGTGGCTATAACTGTACACATCATTATGGGGTGCAGTCACTGAGCCAATGATATCATTAACATATATCATGGGTGTCCCAACCTTGTCCTGAGAAGTCAGAATCCACATTTAATCCTAACCTTAAATCACAAAATTAATTCACACCCCATACAACAGAAATCACACCCCAGCTTTCAAATCCCACAGTGATTTGAGACATCAGACCCCCAAATTAATCAAGACTAAGAGGGGTCATGCCATTATAGACACAGGACAGGTGATAGGTGTCCGATTGCTGGGGGCCAGATCAGGAGGACAGGGAACTGAAAGTCCCTCTAAAGTCTCCATGTAAATGAAGCACCAGTACGCTTGTGTGACCCGTGCTCCACTCACTACTATAGAGATTAGAGTCCTGACATCCCCATAACAGTGAATGGAGCACTGGTCACACAAGCAGACTGGTGCACCATTTACAAGGAGGCTTTAGGCTGCCTGTCTGGAAAAAATGGGATGCGTCCATAATGCTACAATCCCTTTAAGACGTTAGTCCTAAGGATTAGTTCAGATCCTAAAATCCACTGCTACTACAGATTGCAAATGTTAAACTGAAAAAATTCAGATCAAACCCCAAAATGAATTCAGACCCCTAAATTAATATATATCTCAAATTAGACACCTAAAATATTTCAGACCAGGCTAAATACTAGAGGATCCTCTCACCTTCAGGGCCAGAGGCGCCCCTATACAAAATATCCTGATATTAGTGAGAGTCAGGACCTTTCGTTCTCGGACCCTGCTCAGATCTTTGCAGGACTTTCTATCTGTAGTCCCATAAAGGACACTAAAATGGCTGATAACAAGGAACATCCCTTTAAATATATATTCAGCCTCCAGACTATTCTATTAGCATGTCAACAATCTGCATACAAGTAGAATGAGTTTACACTATGATAATTTTTTTCTGAAAATTTAGAAAAAAGGTGACTTTTATGTGTCTTTTTTTAATGTATACCTATCTAGTTTAAGTCAAGTCTATAGTTTTTGGTCATGATAACTCCGCTATTATTAATGCTTAGTTAACCCTTAGCAATTCATGTAGAATATTACATTTCCTATATTATTTATGCTTAATCAATGTTTATTGGAAAGTTTTACATCAATCATGGTATAAAAGACAAAGAGATTTCCTATATCAGTTATAATAAGATTCACAGTACTGTAATAAAAAAAAATCCATAGTGGTACATTAATTTATTAAGCAACGGCATGAAATGTAATTATTTGTGTTTAATCTAATTTTATATTCATTTATTTTCCCTAAAAAAATGCTAAAAAAAATCTAACATGATCAAAGCAGGTCTGTGCCAAAGAGTTAATAATATAATTCTGTAAGATTGATGAATAGAAAATATTTCAATTCATTCTTTATTATGTAACAATTTTTTTTTTAATATATGATTTTTAAAAACAATTTTATTATGAATATTTAATTATAACATATTCATAATCTACCAAGCATATAAATAAATAAAAAAATGTTTATTTTTTTCATATTTGATAAAAGGTCGGTTTACTTGGAAGTAAATTTTGTAAAATTAAATTAATAATTTCAAGATAAGAAAACAACTTACAGTATATTTTTACATTGAGATTAAAAACATGAGACTGAATATTGGTTTATAATGCCCCCTCCCTCCATGTATTACAGAAGCAGAATCAACAGCCAAAAGGCCAAGGACGACCATTACTGCAAAGCAGCTGGAGACACTGAAAAATGCCTATAACAACTCCCCAAAACCTGCCAGACACGTCAGAGAGCAGCTGTCATCGGAGACAGGCCTGGATATGAGAGTGGTGCAGGTAAGGAATGATCTGCATGTTAATGGCCGCATGTATATTAATTATAAGGCAGGACACTGCAAGCAGCGCAAGCCGAAGATTATTCACCTTACATATCTAATAGTTAAAAAAAAACAAAAAAAACCATTTCTGTTATCCTCAATGCAAAACTGTTATATAGGGTCTTTGTACATATTGCTACATATTCTCATTTTATATAAAAAAAAAAAAAAAGAAAGAAAAAAAAAGTAAATTTTTGTGAATTAAATTGTTATAATGCTTATTCTCATTTTATATTAAAAAAGTAATATTTTTGTGAATTCTAAAGTAACCCCCCCACCCCAAACTAATTAAAGTAATTTTCCAAGTAGTTTGTAATATACAACCTGTGTGTATAGAGTCGTTTTACACTAGATGACTCCTAATTTTATAATGATTTAATAGGACAGTTAGTAAAACTTTATTGGAAGACATTTTCCATTTTTACCAATTTGTTATTCTTTAGTCAGATTATGAATTATAGGAGACGTCCTGACAACACTGATATCATTAATATAATTCAGATTCTATGTGCAAGCCAAAAGCTATAAATGACAATAAAAAGGGAAATGTGGAACAGCTTATGACACCTCTTTGATAAAAAAAAAAGATATATAGAACTTAGAAAATTGAACAGTTTAAAATATAAAAAAGTTTAAAAAAAATTATATTTACTTTTTATTAAAAAGTAAACGTAACCTTAATAATATTTTATATAACTAAATTTGGAATGTTTATATACTATATACATTGATTTCATATTTTGTATTTTATTACAGATATATAGAATACAAAATATTAATATATGTATATATATATATATATATATATATATATATATATATATATATATATATATAATTATTTTTTGTTAAGGATATGTCACAATTAAACAATCTTTTTATAACTACATTAAGATTATTTTAATTTATGCTATTTTCTTATAAATCGATTTGATATTTTGTATCATATTTTTTTGTTATTTGAATATTTTACATTATTTTGTTTGATTTTTTTCTCAAAAAATCTATTGTGTTACTGGTCATTTTAGTCACTAATTGTAATAATAAAATGTAATAATAATTTCTATTTTACTATATTGAAAGGTCTGGTTCCAAAACAGAAGAGCAAAGGAGAAAAGATTAAAAAAAGATGCTGGGAGACAAAGATGGGGACAGTATTTCAGAAATATGAAAAGGTCGAGGGGAAATTCTAAATCCGATAAGGACAGTATCCAGGAAGAAGGTCCAGACAGCGATGCAGAAGTTTCCTTTACAGGTAGGTACTTGTTGAACCATAGATAGATAATTGGCAATATTGGAGGTGTGGTGGTTACGGACAAACAAACAAAAATTGGATCTTGAATGATCAAGTGCTAGTTGGCCTTCCACCCACCATTTCTAATAATGTCTTCTCATATGGCACTGGGGTCTTTGATTCTTTTAGGCAACATGGTCCTGTTACAAATGCTTCCTCTACAACCTTGAAAGCTAAGGCCCTGGTGATTGGGACAGTGTCAATATTGGTAGCATGCAATGGTAATGTAATAATGAGTTCACTAGAAGAACCATGGGCTGCGGGTCTTCATCAAATGCTGAGGTTATGCTATGGTTGATTCCTTTGTAAAATATCTTAACACACTAAGTAATACTTAAGCATATCTGATATATAAAACTTGCTCTTGATACTACACTATACTTGATACTATTCATTTTCTTCCTCAGATGAGCCTACCATCTCAGAAATGAACCATTCCAATGGGATTTATAACAGTTTAAGTGAGGCATCCCCAGTTTTGGGTAGACAAGCTGGAAGCAATGGTACCTTTTCCTTGGAACATGGAGGCATCCCAGCTTCAGACCAGTATCATGACCTAAGATCCAACAGCCCTTATGGAATACCTCAGTCTCCAGCATCATTACAGCCAATTCCAGGCCACCAGCCGTTGATTTCAAGCTTGGCATTCCCAGATGCTGGATTGGGTATAATGGGTCAAGGTGGGCAAGGAGTGCCACCTTCCATGAGAGTATTAGGAGCAAATGGACCAAGTTCTGATCTCTCTACTGGTAGTAGTGGTGGATATCCAGATTTTCCTGCCAGTCCTGCTTCTTGGTTAGATGAAGTTGACCATGCTCAGTTTTGACACGAGACATGGAGTAAACTCCCATTTGTGAGTTAAACTTGGTGGGGGGGGGGGATTGATACTTTTACACTGGAACGGGATGACAAGTAGAGCATAATGCAATCGTAAAGCCTGGCTGGGAATCTTTGGACGAATAACTTGACTGCAAGAACTTTAGAGAACATTGGACATATTCTTCAAGGACTTCAGTGTCTGGTTTGTGTCATCATGGTAACTTATGCATATTGGACTAAGAGAGACTTCTATGTATCTATTACAAATCTCAGTGACTTTCTTCTGCACCTTTATCCTTGTGCTGTATGGTACCAATCATCGTCTACACCTTCTGCACTCTATCGGAAAATCCACTTTTTGTCTTATTTATACATATTTATGGAATCTATACATGGAAAGAGGCATCTGCTCAATTTTATTTGGCATGACTGTACTAATTTGCCATTGATCTTAGAAATTAGGTCATTCTTATTGATATTCCCCACCCAGCTAATAATGACCCAAGGAGAATGTGACTTTTTAAACTTTTTTTTACATTTTTATGGCTATTCAGGGCTATCGAAGGCTGGCCATAAACAGTCAATAACCATTAAATCTAATAATAAATAATTTGCCAAGAATTGGTATCAATAATGGCCATCCCTCCTACCCAATCTGAAGGTGAGGTAAGGATGACAGGTAGTTGCTATTTCCACCAACTATCTAAGAAACAATACAATTGGACAATACAAAATCCAACATATCTAGTTTATGGTTACGTCTGACATCATATGTCTGAGACTGTATAAGAGTCTTACCATCAAAGGCCTAACTCGTATCTCTAATATCTATGGTCACCAAAGGGCTAACATCAACTGGATATCTATGCCACCATATTTTTAGGATGGCCTACCAGGGGTGTTATGGGTCTTGGTGGAAACTATCCTCAGAGACATAGATGACTGCACCAGAGCCTGGTGCTTGAAGGTGACCAAGTGCAAAAGATTTTGCATTTGGGCAAACAGTTTTGCTATAAGCCAACTTAAAAACGGAGTTCTTACCTTCGGCATCCATTGTATAAAATTCACTTCACTATAATGTGCTGTGCACTAAATCCTACTCTTTGTAACCAAAACTGAAAATCTTAGAAGAGGGTCGAAATAAGACTAGAAAATTCATGCGAAATTATCAATTGTGGAATATGCAAAAAGTGGGCGAAAACTTCAAATTTTTATATAAGGTAATACTGTCTTTTTGGATCCATGTAGATGCTACACTGCCTTCTCTTGTGGATGGCCATGGATATAACATACACACTGTAAGATAAGACTGTATTTCACTATAGAAATGTTGTAAATTTGCACTTAAAATCTGTTGCCAAATAAAAAATATTCTTAAACAATTTTCATTCTAAATCATTAAATCCCTGGATTAACAATGATTTTTTTTTTTTAAATTATTGTCGACTTTTTACTCTCATTTTTATGTTAATAGTTCTGTTGTATCGTTTTATGTTGCTCTCTTTAAATACAGCAAATAAAAGCAATTTGGTTTATTGGGTAAAAAAAAATCAGTATGTAAATTGTTCCTCGTACGCTGAATGCTGTTGAATATGTGTATGTCAATGTGTATTATTTATTTGCTCCTTAATGATCAAACATTTCAAGACATTGAATAAATTTGTCAGCAAAAATGCTAATTCTGTCTGGCTAAATTTACTGAGCGGAAATTATTTTATGGCTTTTTTACGAAATTCAGTTTTGTGATCCATTAAAGCCTTAAAATATTTAATTACTTACCAATATATTTTTGAATTTTGAAAATATACAAAAAAAAAAAATCATTTTATGTAACTTTTTTTAGTATTTTTTTTCTTACACTTCAAGTGGAAATAGTGTTACTGTATTCAGTGCAAAGGAAGAATCTGGGTTGTAGAAAAATGTGCTATAAAATATAAAATATTTTTTTTTTTTAAAGCAGATTGGAACTGGCTTAGATTTTATGTACGGTCGAAAGTGGCCTAATAATTATTAATAATAAAACCTCTTCATGTACAGACTTTTATATCAAATGCGATTATTTTGGATATTTTCAATTGAAAATATTAATGATGAGTCTAAATGTTGTCCAGTCAGTCAATTTCTAATAAGGTGATTTTGGTATTTGCGATTCTCTGGAACGTATAATAGATATTTTTTTGAGCACCCAAAAAGCGTATAATTTTTTTTATTGATTTTTTTGAAAAAAAAAATTGAAATAAAAAAATATTTGTACTAAAAGTATGAGAAAATCTATGTTAAGGTCTAATTGAGAACGCCCTGGGTTTTTTTGTAGCCTATTAGGATTTAAGCACATCACAAAGTGTGCTATATGAATGTTTTCTTGGACTTTTCAGTCTGTTTCGACTGATCCAAATAGGACCTGCTTCTAAAAGAAGAGAATAATTCAATCTTACCTCAAGACATTTACCACTAGGAGACAATCAGGAGATTTCCAAAATCATATTATATGGCAGATCCTGTCAAAAATGGCAAGTTCCACTGACATGTCTAATGTGTTTGATCAATTTATAAGACATTGCCATATGGTGACTCGGAGGCTTGAAAATGTGGTCATCTGACTGTACCTGCCCTTTAGGAATTATTATTTTCACAAACTGATTAGGACTACAGAATAACTCAGCAAAAACAGCATATCCTAGCATATTATATACAGGTTTTGGCCTATGTGAGCCCTAAGGGTCAGTGCACATGGAGTTTTTGTGCTGATTTTGACACTGAATCCGCCTCAAAATCAGCCTCCAAAAAAAGCCTCCCAATAGAACTGTATTGGGAGGGTTTTTGGAGGTGGATTCAAAGTCAAAATCAGCGCCAAAAAACTCTGTGTGCACTAGCCCACAGAGGAGCTGTTCGCATTGCTGCTCACCAGGGTACCTGTTATGTAAGCCTTTAGGCCTCCTTCTGTAGGAGACGGAGACTAAATAAGAAGCATACACAAGACTACAATGAGGAGGAAGGAAAAGTAAACAGTCATCGTCCATAATACAGACCTGACTGTGACAACTTCCTATTTATTAAAATGAAAGAGGATTTGGTTGTCACTAGAGATGAGCGAATATACTCGATGGAATACCTCAGCTACATAGCTCCCGCTGCAAAAACACTTCCGGGGCATCAAATTTTTACTGCCCCTCCCACCTTCCCTGCCGCCGGGAGCTATGCAGCGGAGGTATATTCGCGCATCTCTAGTTGTCACCATTTAAAATGGAACATCTGTTATTACACATTAATGTTCCTCCTAAAATAAACACAAAAGACAAAATAGTAATTCTCAAATGTGTAAAAAAAAATAAAATAAAAACATTTCTAAAATTTGTGTTGTCTACAGCTTGTGACCTGCCCTTTTACCCCTCTGATAGCGCGCCATGATATTAAGTAAACCAATCTGGAATTATAAAAGCTGTAAATAAAAATACTACATTTATAAATGTAAAAAAAATCTAAAATTTTCCATGTCTGTGCTGCCTATAGCTTGTAACCTGCCCTTTCAGCCCCTGCTAGAGTACCATGATATTAATTAAACCCATCCAAAATCATAGATAAATTCCGGCCTCCCCAGACACCACTTGAGCACACTTTAATAGCTTGTATTATAAAACTACTCATTACCAATATTCTCCTGATATGTTACTTTCCAGCGGGGCTCCTACATGACGGATTACCAAATTAATTGAGATATTTCGGCAGCTCAAAAGCCACCTGGAAAGAAGGAAAGCTTGATCTTATCTCCACATACTTAGGGCCCTCCAGGGACTCTTAACACTTTATAATCCTGTCCTAGTATGAAAGCTCTTATGGTCTGCACGCTCCACTGTGGGCCCCCCGGGAATTCTGTAGAGTAGGGGCCATATGCACTTTGCTTATCGTCATATTTCTGATGGAATATCAACCTTATCATCCTGAGTTATCTAAAAAAATCACTGTTGCATTTCACCTTGGATAAAATATTTTTCAGATTATTTTGTGAAGTTGAAATGTTATGTTTCCACTTAGAGGGGTTGTCCAGAATTAAGAAAACAGAAAAAAAACAGACAGCACCACTACAATCCACAGTCGTGTGTGATATTACAGCTCAGCATCATATAACACACTTTTCCTTACTTTCTTGCCTGTTCTGAGATATCCCAAGATAAGTAGTATGATACAAAATTTGTGCCTTGCTCTGTTGGGCGTTGTGAGTAACCAAAAAGATTTTTCTTTCAAAGCTGGTCATCTCAAATTACTTATCTCAGGATTTCAGGAACTAGGCGGAAGAGTAAGGAAGAAGGCATCTGTACTTACTGTGGCGGAGTTTAAACTCCAGGTGTAACCCATGGACAGATGTGGCCTCAGGGAAAAAGCAACCAAAATTTCCAATCCTGGCAAACCGTATAAGACTATACTAAATTACATAACAGTCCTTTAAAGGAGCTCTATCATTTTTAGATAAGCACATCCTTGCATAGCCTTTAGAAAAGCTATTTCACACCTACCTTTTGTATGTAAATTGCCTCAGTAGTGTTTTTAGTCATATGCTAATGAACTTCAACCATGCACCTGAAGTGTCTGTGATCACCGTCTGCTCTATGTATATATATGTACAGCAGAGAGGAGTCATCAGCACAGCAGCCTCTACTGTACATACACACAGAGCAGACAGTGCAGAGTGAGACTTATGGTGTATGGTCGAAGTTCACTAACATGAATAAAAATGGACTTATTCAAAAACTACTGAGGCGATTTACATACAAAAGGTAGGTGTGAAATACCCTTTCTAAAGGCTATGCAATGATGTGCTTATCTAAAAATGACTTTTCCCAATGATCGAGCCCCTTTAAGATATCAGTATACCCATAGCTGATATTACATTTTAGGAACTCTATCAAAACATGAGTCAACTCCTTTTGCCCCTATAGAAATGCATAGTAAACTAGGGCCATTTGATCTACTTTAACCTGTTGCTCCTTTTTTTTGCCATTTTTACTTTGTGTAATGCTTAGAATGCTTCCATATTGTAACATTTTATAGAGATATTATGGGAAACTTGTTCTATTTTTGATTTTCACATTTCTTATTTCATATTTCTATACCCTGTATGTTAAGAGCTTTTTATTTTTTTCGTTGATATTGATATAAACACTTGTTTTTTTATTGGAAGAGCTATATTTTGTAATGGCACCCCAAGTAATGTAATGAGTTACTTTGTACATGGGTTATCTGGGGAGTGCAATTGTACTTACATGTGCTGGGGTGTACTTGATGATGGACTCAGGGGTTCTGGGCCAGTTCCAAGTCACATGAATAGGACCACTTCCCCAGTCCTTTGAGTTTCTCTATCTCTTCCCTCCTCCAACCCCCATACAGCATGTAACTAGAGATGAGCGAACACTGTTCGGAACAGCTGTTCCAAACAGCACGCTCACAGCACACTCCCATAGAAATGAATGGAAGCGGCCGGCACGCGGGGGGTTAAGCGGCCGGCCGCCGGCAAAGTCTGCGTGCCAGGTGCTTCCATTCATTTCTATGGGAGTGTGCTGTTCGGATCGGCTGATCTGAACAGTGTTCGCTCATCTTTAGTAACTATGAGGGAAAAGTGAGAGAATTGAGAATGCATGATGACCTGGGGTCAATAACTGGTTTCAATCAAATGACCTGGGGCATCTGAACCAGCCCTGATCTCCCAGGTCCAGCATAAAGAAAATCCTGGCACATGTAAGTACAATTACACTCCCTAGACAAGTACTGATTTATTGTGTAAGCAGACAATCCAGGGTCGGAGATCCCCTGAATACAATCTGGACACCTTTAGGTGGCAAACTACCAGTGGTAATAAACTTTTTTTCTTTTTTAAATTGGGAATAACAAGATGTGAGGGCTGAGCGCCTTCACATTGGCTATCACAACCACCCTTTGCACCACATGACTGAGCTGCTGCTGAAAAAAAAATACTTGGGATATTTTACTACCAAAAATCCAGTACTAGGGAATTTAGTCACCAGCCATGAAGTTCAGGTCTTACATTTTGTCTTAATATTCAACAGGATAAGAACATAAATAGTATAAAGAGAGGTCCCGCACACTCCCTTCTGTACTTACGGTGCACATAGTCAGATTCTCCAATCTACACCAGTCTAGTAAATACCACAGGACAATTTTTTTTCTTGCTTTAGTGTAAATTTATAGAGCCTGAATTGCACCTACATGACTCTTGTTCCTGTTTCCTGTTTTACATTTTGTTCCATCCTTTGTTACTACTTGATGTTATAGGGCTAATTCACCCGGGGTTCCGCGTGAACACATTGGCTTCCCGTTGCAGCTTTCCGCTCCGGATTAGGCCCAAATGAATGGGCCTAGTCGGGAGGGAGGTGTCGCGAGGCGGACATCTGCGGATGAATCAGCCGCGGAATCCGCCTGAAGAAACGGCAGCTCGCTTCTTTTTTCGGTGAGCAGAAATAAACCGCTCACGGAAAAAGGGAATGACCTTCTCCAATTGATTTCAATGGGAGGCGGCAGGATTTTGACGTGAATTCTGCGTCAAAATCCTGACCATTTTGCCCTGTGTGAACTAGCCCTTAGTGTAAATTTATTTGCGAGTGGTCATGTGATCATCCACCAATGCTTATGACAAGATAATGGAAAAATAATATGATGCAGAAAGTAGAGACAACATTTTTGGCCGTAGAGCCAGCCTTTCTCAAGCCCAAAATCTGCAGAAAAAAGTTTTTAAGATACATAATGAATTCATGAACCAAAGATACGAGTGAATATAAAGTAGAGTGAATATAAAGCTAGAAAAACTACTAAAAACACTACTACAAAGCAATACTTTTTATGATTTTTCAGTTTGATTTTTGTCCGTTCAGTATAAAAATATCAGCAAGAATATCTGATCGACAAACTGTGATTAAAATGGACGGCGTCTATATAGAGATGACGGGATTTCATATTCAGCTATGATGAAATGGCGGCATGTGGTACGTGCTGATGGAAAATTTTTACCGGTGGTTTTAAAAATTGCTTTAGTAAATGGTTAACTTGAAATATAAAGAGTGACTTGTGTGCACCATTATTATCACGTTTTTTAGTGACTTTTCAAAAAAAGAAATAAATGAAAAATAAAACTATAAAAAGAAAGCTATAATCCAGGCTACACATGAATATA
The DNA here is from genome assembly GCF_031893055.1 of Leptodactylus fuscus. Classification (NCBI taxonomy): domain Eukaryota; kingdom Metazoa; phylum Chordata; class Amphibia; order Anura; family Leptodactylidae; genus Leptodactylus; species Leptodactylus fuscus. The sequence continues at coordinate 40,495,665 of NC_134275.1, forward strand.
ACCAGTGTGAATGCTACAAATAAAGAAGCTGAAGGAGTCATTAGAAGAGGCGGGGATGTTTATATACAGCTAATGGGATGTTCTGTATCCAAATGGTAATTCTCTCCAGAATTATTCAAGACACCAGCTGATGTTAACTCGACAAAGCCCCCCTGGGGGCATCACTGGCATCACTGCTTCCCTCCTGGGGGTCCTACATGTTGTCGCTTCATTAAGTACTAAATGGTTACATTAATCCTAACTGCTCTTCAGAGATGTAGCTGTCACACATAATTTAGTCCATTCCAGCTGACTCGGCCATTGACAAGCCTCTTTAGTAAAAGCAAATGTGAGTCCCAGCAGCACAGACTGGTGGCATACACAGTTGGTCGGAGTCAGGACAATGGCAGTAGAGGAGTATTCATCATTGGCAGGGAATGTATAGTGTAATCTGTAATGATACAGGTTTCCTATTCATACATTGTTTTTTTTATACTTATTAATTTTTAGTTTTTACTACAGAGCTTATGTGCCTTCTGCTAGGTCTGACCATACTGTATCCTCACACTCTTTTAGTGGTCAGTATAGTCACCTTGTAAGTTATTATCATGGCGCCCAAAACTCTCCCAATGCTCCAAGAAGGAGTTGTAGAATGAATCCCACCCCCTAAAGTTGTGTATTGACAGTTGTTCAATGGACGTTCAATTAAAGGGAGTCTGTCAACAGAAATCAGCATATCAACACAGTCCTGTAGTTGGGTCACCTGTATCAAAGGGCATTTACCTCCTGTGAATCGCTGCCTCTGTTGCCGAAATAGCGTCTTCTTTGTCAATACGCAAGTGAACAATTTGGAACAATGAGGGCATTGCCATTGCTGCAAAAAGCTTATTATTGGTTCAGGTGACCCCAACTTATCTATCTTGACATGCTAGGTTTTAGTGACAAACTCTCTTTAATTGAATGTCTATCCAACAGCCATTAGAGATGAGCGAACACTGTTTGGATCAGCCGATCCGAACAGCACGCACCCATAGAAATGAATGGAAGCACCTGGCACGTACACTTTGCCGGCGGCCGGTCGCCGTGCCACGTGCTTCCATTCATTTCTATGGGTGCGTGCTGTTCGGATCGGCTGATCCGAACAGTGTTCGCTCATCTCTAACAGCCATCTTACACAATTTTAGGGTCCAAAACTGCTGGATGCATCCTGAAACCCCTCCTTGGGCCTTGGAAGAGTTTGTACCACCACCGTCAACGTAACTCCCTTTAACTGCCTCCTGTTCCCTTTTCACTCCACCTTCATCCCCTCAACACATGGGCAGCTTTCAATGTATTAGGATCTACCAGAAGCTCCTTTCCAATGCCCTAATGGGAGGTGCTATTAATACCCCTGCATCTACAGTAGCTTGAGCATTGGTTCATTTATAACCCCAAAATTGTGGGTTCTCATTGGTGCCCTAGGCAGCTGTCTACGATGCCTACTCCTAATCCAGACTGAGTTCTTATAGTATGCATTACCTACCTTTCTTTACCATGTCAGATCCATCCTTTTTGCAGGGAAAGATGGCTGCCACACCCAGTGCTATGAAGTAGGATATTAGGAGTATTTTTTTTTTTTTTTTGGTAGAGAGCGTAGAGCTAGGAACTGACTGGTTTTCTCTAAAGGTAATTTTCCTGATGAAAATGGTAACTTGATTACTCGAAGACTGAAGAATTCTTCATTTTCGTTGTTTAACACAAAATAATTTTATTTTGTTCTTTAAGACTAATTGTGTTATCGACAGCCAGAAAAGCATTGAGGAAAAGTCAAGGAGCTGGTTAGGTTTCAGTGGAGACAATGAGGATTTTTGTATACGAAGAGCCAACTCCAGAAGGTTGACATCCACGGTGGCTCTAGAGAAAAGGGGATTTGTCGCCTCTGTTTTTTGTTAGGACTGGCTATAGAAATCCTTAGCCCTGTAGATGTGGATACCTTGTGTGGTTTTTGTCCGATTTTGTGTCCTGAGAATTACCTGGAGCTAGAGATTGATTGTGTGAGCCCAGAGGGATTATCTCCATTTTCGACACATGACTCATTCATTTCTTCTTGTTGTGTTGTCCACTGTCCACAATGCATCAAGTTACCCACCAGCTGGAGGACGAAATCCCTGTTTTGTGTTTACTATGTTGACTAGAATAATTTGGTTATGTATTATTTATATGGACTAGCGTGTTTGTTAATTTCAGGTGACTCCTGAACCTGGTTGGTCTGGTGTCACTAATCCCCATCTTGGATATCACCATTCAATGGAAAGCCGACACTTTTGTAAAATTGGCAATTGGTATAGAATTTTATGCTAGGAGTGCTTGTTATTGTTCTCGTAGGATCATATAGTACCCATACATTCTCCTCCTGCCCCCAAATATGGAATCATCAGAATTTCCCCCACTAAGAAGATTGAAGAAGGTACAATCCCTGTCATAAAGCTAGACATAAATGAAGAACATTATGTCGCTGCTATTTGACCATAGAGAGGGGCCAGCTTTGGTTGGCCCTATTCTCTTTGGAGGAAGGATCCCCTTCTCCAGATGTACTGCATTTTAGCAAATAAGAAGAGGAATAGCCCCATGGGTCACAGTAAAATATGTGTAGCAGAAAGCAAACCTAGGCCCTTCTGCTGTGATGATACTATTGGCACCAGGGGCATAGGTATAGCGGTGCAGAAGCAGCAGTTTCTACCTGGACCTGGAAATTGTGATAGTCCCAAAGGCTTCACTGCCACATAAAATGTACCTCTATTCTAAATTGCTAAATATGATTGGTAGGGGCCTCATAAGCTTCAAGTTACCCGTGTCTGGTACTATAACAGGGAGGAGCATAACTGCATTGATAGTTGTAATAGGGCCCTGCTATGGTCTGATCTAAGAGCCTGCAGGGGTGCAGCTATAGGGGGTTCTGGATTGGGCACCCATAAAATATACCACTAATATAAATTGCACATGGTAGATAGGGACTAGAGATGAGCGAGTACTGTTCGAATCAGCCGATCCGAACAGCACGCACGGATTGAAATGAATGGACGTAGCCGGCACGCGGGGGGTTAAGAGGCCAGCCGGCGTCAAAACGGAAGTACCAGGTGCTTCCATTCATTTCAATGCGTGCGTGCTGTTCGGATTGGCTGAACCGAACAGTACTCGCTCATCTCTAATAGGGACCTCATAAGCTCCTAGTTACCCCTGTGTCTGGTTCCAGAATAGGGAGCAGCATATTGAGAGTTGCAATAGGACCCCACTGTGGTCTGATCTAAGAACCGGCAGGGGTGCAGCTACAGGGGATTCTGAGTCGGGAACCCAAAGGTCCCTCTGTCATATAAAAAGATACCATATGGCACAAGGTAGGGCAGGGTGCCATTACAAAATCTGCACTGGGGCCCAGGAGCTTCAAATTACTCCTCGGCGAACCTGAATTATTCCATAACATATATGTTTCAATAAGCTTTATTTATAAAAGGTCCGAGCTTTCTGACAAACACAGCATAATAATAGTTTGAGCTATTCATTTCAATTAACTTTATTTATAAGAAGCTGGAGAACACCCTTTAAGTATACATCTATTTATTTAGACCAAAATTCATCCTTTCTGTAGTCACACTTTGCGAAACTCATCCGCATGAAAAATTCCCTCTTAGGGTCGTCTAGAGGATACCACAAGTGCATGGAGAAGATGTGTATATATCTATTGCTTAAAGATGGCGGCATCAGTGCTGTAGAAAGTGGATGGTTATGGGCCAATAATGAATGGTTTTATGGTCCGGGACGGTGACTTATTAGATCAATTAATATTGTATCTCCTAACATATTTTCTGGACGTTTTAAGGCGCGGCAGGCAGAGACAACATTAAGGTTAGTACTGGCAATAAATGCAAAAGCCCAGACACCGATTAGTCATGGTACAATATGTTTATGATAACAAATAACGGTTCATTACATTAGATTCTTTCCAGGGGGACGAGGGTGGGCCAAGTCCCCCCAAACTAATGGACATTTTCTTTATGAAGTCACCAGTACCGCATTAATTCTAATGCCGCTTATTTATGTCGAGGGGAGAGAACAAAGAGGAATTGGACCGGCGGGGTTAACAGGCCGAACCAACTCATTCTCCATATGTGTTCCAGGGAATCCATCAAGCGGGATGAAAATGCTGCCAACATCTCTTTCGAGATTGGAATTAAAATGTAAATAATTTAAAAATTATTCAATGTCAGGGTGGCGCGGCAAAAGGTCGTATTGTTAGTGAGCCTCATTTATCTCCTGCTGCGATTTAAGAGCCTTCGTTTTTTTCTCTTAACAGTTCCAAAAATGAATGTTTTTTGCGTTGAACACAGTAATTTTTAACAATTATGGCTGACGGAGATTGGTCACTGCGGACGGGAGACTTGGCGCTTGCAGGTGTTTCCCACTTGCCTTAAATTCTTGAGTAAAAAGGAAACATAGGTCAGGATAGGAACATACAAAGATTAGCTTGAGAAGCATTGGGGCAGATTTCGCAATGAAAATGCACTAGAATTCTGCCGTAATTTATAGAAATATATATATATTAAAAGAAAACCTGTCATACAAGCGTTACATCACATTTATTATTATTTTTTTTAGGCACTTGTCTGAGAGGGGTATGGCGCTTTGCAGAAAAGGAGTTGGCCTCGTCATAAAGGGGCGTAGCTTATCATGCAACATTGTGTTCTGTAATTTGCACCAAGTTTTGGCACATTTTGTTTTGTAAATTAAAGGGGGTTGCGCCATCTGGACAAGTTTGCTCTACCCAGAAGATGGGGGATAACTTGAAGACTGATGGGGATCAAACTAGTCAGGCCCCCACTGATCAGGAGAACAGTAGATTTTTTTGTCCTCTGTTCTGAATGGAGTAGTGGTGGTCTGGCAGCACGCAAGCCACTCCATTTATTTCAATGGGAGTGCCAGAGATAGCTGAAGTACAAGGCTCAGCTAACTCTGACCTTCCCATTGAGTGGTATTAGTAAATATTCCCACTTGACATTATTAGTTAATTTGCCCTATTTCTACTTGAAATAATACTGACTTGCACATAATGCAAAAAGTGCACCAAATCTTTATACAGGCTGTAAGTTCTATCACATTTCAGCACCATTTAGTTTAAAGGGGTTGTCTTATTAAGGATAGGCGATAAGTAACAGATGGCCAGGTCTTCCAGCAATGCCTTCAGTGTGCTGGCAGTCCACAGGGGGGGTTTTTTGGCCCAAAAGTACTCCATACCCCCTTCACGTGAACGGCGCGCTAGTGCAGTCTCCAGTAGCACAGTCAGCCTCATAGCAGGGGCTGGAGCACCGATCATACAAGTACACTGGGGTCTATGACCAGCCGCAATAGTATTGTATAGATTCTCCCATAAAATAGTGGAAAAAAAAAGAAGCTTTAAAAAAATATAATAAAAAATAAAATAAATAAAAGTTCTAAATCCCTCCTTTCCCTAGAATACATATAAAAGTAGAAAATGACTGTGAAACACATTAGGTATCCCTGTGTATGAAAGTGCCCGGTCTACTGAATATAGGGGATCTGCAGTGCTCCTGTTCCGTCGGGAAGGGGTTAATAGGAGCACTGCAGATACCCTATATTCAGTAAGGCTGAGTTCCAAGTGGGGGAAAAACAACCCAGTCCTCAAGCTCAGGGAAGGGGCAGACAGACAACCAAAACACCCCCTCCCCTTCCCCAGCAACTACTGCACCCAAAAACTCTGACCATTTTAATTTTTGAAATTTTCCATTCCCCTGCATCCCCCCCCCCTCCCCCTTGGCTTATACTTGAGTCAATAAGTTTTCCCATTTTTTTTTGGTAAAATTAGGGGCCTCGGCTTATATTCGGGTCGGCTTATAGTCGAGTATATACAGTAACCATATATATAATTATTATATATAGTATAATATATCTATATATAGATATACAGTCCTATGAAAAAGTTTGGGCACCCCTATTAATCTTAATCATTTTTAGTTCTAAATATTTTGGTATTTGCAACAGCCATTTCAGTTTGATATATCTAATAACTGATGGACACAGTAATATTTCAGGATTGAAATGAGGTTTATTGTACTAACAGAAAATGTGCAATATGCATTAAACCAAAATTTGACCGGTGCAAAAGTATGGGCACCTCAACAGAAAAGTGACATTAATATTTAGTAGATCCTCCTTTTGCAAAGATAACAGCCTCTAGTCGCTTCCTGTAGCTTTTAATCAGTTCCTGGATCCTGGATGAAGGGATTTTGGACAAACAATTCAAGTTCAGTTAAGTTAGATGGTCGCCGAGCATGGACAGCCCGCTTCAAATCATCCCACAGATGTTCAATGATATTCAGGTCTGGGGACTGGGATGGCCATTCCAGAACATTGTAATTGTTCCTCTGCATGAATGCCTGAGGATTTGGAGCGGTGTTTTGGATCATTGTCTTGCTGAAATATCCATCCCCGGCGTAACTTCAACTTCGTCACTGATTCTTGAACATTATTCTCAAGAATCTGCTGATACTGAGTGGAATCCATGCGACCCTCAACTTTAACAAGATTCCCGATGCCGGCATTGGCCACACAGCCCCAAAGCATGATGGAACCTCCACCAAATTTTACAGTGGGTAGCATGTGTTTTTCTTGGAATGCTGTTTCTTTTTGGACGCCATGCATAACGCCTTTTTTTATAACCAAACAACTCAATTTTTGTTTCCAAAATGAAGCTGCCTTGTCCAAATGTGCTTTTTCATACCTCAGGCAACTCTATTTGTGGCGTACGTGCAGAAACGGCTTCTTTCTCATCACTCTCCCATACAGCTTCTATTTGTGCAAAGTGCGCTGTATAGTTGACCGATGCACAGTGACACCATCTGCAGCAAGATGATGCTGCAGCTCTTTGGAGGTGGTCTGTGGATTGTCCTTGACTGTTCTCACCATTCTTCTTCTCTGCCTTTCTGATATTTTTCTTGGCCTGCCACTTCTGGGCTTAACAAGAACTGTCCCTGTGGTCTTCCATTTCCTTACTATGTTCCTCACAGTGGAAACTGACAGGTTAAATCTCTGAGACAACTTTTTGTATGCTTCCCCTGAACAACTATGTTGAACAATCTTTGTTTTCAGATCATTTGAGAGTTGTTTTGAGTAGCCCATGATGCCACTCTTCAGAGGAGATTCAAATAGGAGAACAACTTGCAATTGGCCACCTTAAATACCTTTTCTTATGATTGGATACATCTGGTTATGAAGGTCAAAGCTCACTGAGGTTACAAAACCAATTTTGTGCTTCAGTAAGTCAGTAAAAAGTAGTTAGGGGAATTCAAATCAATAAAATGATAAGGGTGCCCATACTTTCGCACTGGTCAAATTTTGGTTTAATGCATATTGCACATTTTCTGTTAGTACAATAAACCTCATTTCAATCCTGAAATATTACTGTGTCCATCAGTTATTAGATATATCAAACTGAAATGGCTGTTGCAAACACCAAAATATTTAGAACAAAAAATGATTAAGATTAATAGGGGTGCCCAAACTTTTTCATAGGACTGTATATTTAAAAATGATGTTTAAACACAAAAAAGGTCATTTCTGGATGACACATTCCTTTTAGGGTCTGAGGTGGCAGAATGAATTAAGGAAAATAGAGATTCTGTGTGCCATGTTCTGCTTCCCCCCTCAGTTTTGCTTGGAGTGTTCCTTTAAGAAGGTAATGCATGACAATGGTATAAAGCTCAACATGACCAATCAGTAGTTCTATCCTCGTGTTCCCACCGATGTGTTAAGCAAGGTTTGCAGATCTCATTTCACTAGATGTAACAGGCATTGGCATTTTGCTGATGGATAAAGTTCTTAGAGTAGAAATAATGAAATGATCCATTGTTGCTATTTTTGGACCAGCAATGAAGCTCCATAATCAATGAGCGGAGTACAGAGTAAGTATCTGAGCACTTGATCCACTTGTGTTATGATGACATTATTTGGGGGAGGGGGGTATCACATCTGGTGGCTGCTTGTAATTTTGCCCCCTTGTTAATGACCTTGTAGAGATTAGCAGGGTCTTTTCCATATGCCACTAGATTATGTCTGGTGGCAGCTGGAAGCAGAGAGTGTTAGATGGGATGGTTTTCATTAGACGGGCCTGACATTACACTGCCCTGAATGTCGTCAATCGTAGACTGTCAATGCCTGTGAATAAACAGTCACCCAGATGTGATTTATCAAGTGTGCCAGTGATCTGCCGAAAAGGTTTTTTATTGTCCCCCCTTCCCCCTTATTAAAGCGGTTCAGGGTTGGCTGGTCACTGCATATCAGGGATAATATTAATGCACATGACCCAAAGCAAATGTCATTGCCTTGTAGACCAGGACCATGGGCGAGGCAGAGAATGTAATTATTTTGTAAGAACCTTCTTATGTCTGTACAGGCCAAGTGGGTTGGACGGTGTTAAGAGTTCAATGCTGAACATGGAGATCGGACATCTATATCATCCAGTTTGCCTGCAGGTCATCATCTCCAGTTGACCTAAGGGGGTGGCCATATCCACAGTGACATGAACCTTGTGTATAATGTCAAAATTATCCAATTACACTTGGCTAATGTTTGATAAAATTAGAAGATAGTGTGGCGTCATGTTTGTCTAAACCTAGTCCACAGGTTGGGTCTGAAATTGTAGATCAAATTTTATTACATCCTATTTGAATGTAACAGAAGGGGAAATGTCTACCATATGTAATGGAATAAAATAAAAAAACATCCCATTTTGCCGATTCCTTGTGGTCAAGTGATCCCCCAAATCCATTTCCAATGACATTATTAGTGATAAGCAAACCGGTTCATTTAGAATTTTCTAAAAATCTCAGGTTTGGCCTGATGAAGTCATGATAACGTCAGTGTGCCCCATGTGATTGCTGAGGCCCAGTCACAAGCTTAAGTGGTACCCTGGGGCCTGTCATGTCATAGAATATGTTGAAAGTAGAGCAAAGACAAATGGGAACATGCACCACCACCATCAAAAGAAAACCTTGGGGTGAACCTTGAAAGGAAGGTTTATTACCAGGAGACTTGCTCATCTCTAGGTGCCATGTATACCTATACCATTAGGTTTTGTGCCTAACTCTAGCCAGTCACCTACTAGTGTGAGCTTGCCTGTGTATACTTTTCCTGCCCCACATGTATAGTGGGAGAATAGGGGTGGATACTATGATGGCTTACAATGAAGTGGGAGAACAAAGATGGCGCCGGCAGGTGCAGCTGGGGAAATCAGGCAAAAATGATAACGGCAGATACCAGAGCTGGCTACAAGGGGAGCAAAGGAGTATAGGAAAGATGCTGGAAGTTCAAAAACCTGGAACTTGGGACAAAAGAGATTTATTAGGCAAAAAAAGGAAGAAAATCCCAAAGGTTAATGGATGTACATTCAACAAATAGATGATCAAAAAATTTTTTTGGGTTTTGGAAACCCCTTTACAGTAAATGGGGCTGAGCTGCAATACCACATTAAACTTGTAGACAAGAGTGGTGCTGTTTTCGGCAGTCATATTGTCTAATCTTATACAACCTCTTGAACTGACAATGTATATAAAGTTGATAACTAAAGTCTAGTCTTGACTAAATTGGTTTCTTCCATGCTTTGCAATAAGACTTCATACACAATGCAGTGCCTTTGGAAATTTTAGGGTTATGAGCAGAACGCACCTGATCAGGACATGATCGGGATACGTCCATAGATCGCACTTAACCATCTGCATGCTGAAGTATTTGTGAAGGTTTCACATTACTCAAAGTCACATTTAAACAGTGAGTAAAAATCTGTGACTTTTGCAGACTCTGCGGGTGACAGGTGATGAAGGTCATCTCCTCCCGAAACACATAACCCTCATACTGATCACCCCTCAAGTAATATAATGAAAGGTCAGATATCAGACAGATATGATTATATGGCTTATGACACGCATTTCTTCACAATTTGTTCTACACCAGGATTTGGCTGTGTACTTTGTTGCTTTCTTGATAGCTGAAAGAGCACAGAAACTGGGACAAAGAATTGTACACACAAATCCTCCAAAAAATATCAACAAAGCTATTTTTTCCCCTAAGAATGAATGGGTATATTGCTACTTGCTGACACTGATGGGGATGTGCTGCTACCCATTAAACTATGATGAGGTTCTGCCAATACCTAAAGACATTTATTGGGTCATGTTGCTACATGGACGTTACAAATTGTAGTATAATACTTCAGCACACCAAAATTCAACGTACGAAAAACTTTAATTAATTTTAATTTAATTATCTTCATATAAAACATCTGGATATTCGATGTCAAAGTTCAATGTCAAACATTGTTGGGTTCATAGACAATGATGGGGTCCTGTTGATACCCATCGACATTGATGGGTTTGTTGCTACCCATAAACATTGATGGGGTTCTGCTGCTACCCATAAACATTGTTGGGGTTCTACTCAATCCCATAGACATTGATGGGGTTCTGCTGCTACCCATAAACATTGTTGGTGTTCTACTCAATCCCACAGACATTGATGGGGTTCTGCTGCTACCCATAGACATTCATGGGGTTCTGCTACTACCCATAAACATTGTTGGTGTTCTGATGAATCCCATATACATTGATGGGGTTCTACTGCTACCCATAGACATTAATGGGGTTCTATTATTACCGATACATTGAAGGGGTTCTGTTGCTATAAGAATGTCTCATTAATGAGGTTCTGATGCTATCCATAGACATCTATGAGGTTCTGCTGTTACCCAAAGACAGTCTATTGTCAGGGCATCAATAGACTGTTGTCGGAATCTACCAACAGAACACAATGTACACAGGCAGCTTAATTCTCCATCTTCTACAATATCCGAGCAGCTAGTCTATCAGCCATTCACCACACGGCTCAGCTTCTCGGATTGCAATAAATTGTGGTGTCCGTGTTTTTGTAGTGCTCACAATGAGCAGTATGGGTAATCTCTCCAGTGTTATTCAAGTCTCAACAACACTTATGTCTGGTGAGACGCTCTTGTCGTGAGGCCATTTACATTCAGACAATTAATTGCCCAGTCACAGCTCCCTGAGCAGCGGGAGACAGCGCAGACCTCCCACTATGAAGAATGGACACAGGAGACAGAAGGTGACGACCTACAAATGTTTGGGGTCCACTTGACGAGGAATGGGCCATGATCCCTTTTACCCCGCTGTGCTTCAAGCTACAAAGTGACACTAAGACGGCAAAGAGGTTAACAGGAGATAAATGAGGAATCAAGAAAGAAGCCTCAAGATGTAGGCGATAATGGAGATTATTGGCTGTGATGGTGGCGGCGTGTGCAGCTCTCTTACTGGCCTCAATACAATGTATAGCCTATGATATATCGTCACGTCAGTTGTAGTTTAACTCTATAAGATAATATCCGATCTCATCTTGTGTATATTTTAGGTGGCAACAGCTCAACTTTATGTCGCCACAAGTTTTTAGGGTAGATTGATCATATGTTGTGACATACATATAAAATAATGCAAAAAGTTTAGGCATGGGTAGAAAAAATGCTGCACAGTAAGAATACTTTTAGAAATAGAAGGGTTAAGAGTTTATTTTTGTCAATTAACAAAATGAAGTAAATGAAGAAAAAAGAAATGTAAATCCCATCAATATTTGGTGTGACCTTTGCCCTTTGGAGGAGCAGCCGTGGAAGTGATGATATGGCCCCCACATCATAATCCAGTCTGTTTGGGATGACATGAAGGGACAGAAGGATTGGAGCAATCCTACATCCATAGAAGACCTGAGCTTAGTTCTCCAAGATTGCGGAAATAACCTCCCTGCCAAGTTCTGCAAGTACCAAAAAGAATTGATGGAAGTCAAAGGGCTAAGGTCACACCAAATATTGATGGGATTTACATTTCCATACACATATACACAAGGCTTGGGTGAGAGTGCATGTGTTCTTATTATGGAAAGGGGAGGAAGTCACTGCCAGATACCTTGATGGTGGCTTATCTCCCTGAGACTAACAGCATACTTCCCAACCGTCCCGAATTCTGCGGGACATACCTGAGATAAGTATGTCTTCAGTTTCAACTCATCTGTGTCTGGAGGATGCAGATGAGTTGAATACACAGGAGAGTGAAGAGCTGTCACAGCTCAGCTCCTGCTTCACTGCTGCGCTCCGGCTCCTGGAGTTGTAGGCGCAAGATGATAACATAATTCACATTGCGTCTACAACTCTGTGAGTGGGACTGCAGACAGAGCTGCAGGGGATCGAGGGAAGGGGAGTATCAGTGTTTTTTATGTTAAATCTTGAGGGCAAATTGAGGGTGAAAGTAATGAAGGGGGCCCATGAAACTAGGGGCAGATGAACGGGGGACGACAACATGAAACAGGGGGCAGAGATGGAGGGGGGACATGGAACTGGGGGCAGATGGAGAGGGGACATGAAACTGGGAGAAGATGAAAGAGGACATGAAACTGGGTGCAGTTGAAGAGGGAACATGAAACTGGGGGAGAGATGGCACTTAAACTGGGGGACATATTAAGGGGACCATTAAACTGGGGACAACTGGAGGGGACATTAAACCATGGGAGCAGCTGGACGGGGGACCTGACTGCCTCTAGTTGCCCCCAGTTTAATTTCACCCTCCAGCCACCCCTACGGTTTAACATCCCCTTCCAGCAGCCCGGGGTTAATGCCGCCCTCTTGTTGCCCCCAGGTTAACGTCCCACTTCAGCTGCCATTAATTTATTGTCCCCCTCCAACTACACCCACTGTTTAATGTCACCCTCCAGCTGCCCCAGTTTCATGTCCCCCGCTAGTTTCCCCCTGTTTAAACTGGGGCACCAGGAGAGGGACTTAATACTGTGGGGCAGTTGGAAGGGAACATTATAATGTGGGAACATTTTGTCACACATTTTGTCCCTCTTCCTGTTCTTCAAAAGTTGAGAGGTATGCTAAAAGGATTAAAGTATACTGGCTAGGGTAACTTGGGCCCACCGTCTGTGAAGTGTATGTAGAGGTCATGAACATACTAGTTAAGTCCCGCATAACGCTTGGAGGGCTCCAAAAGAAGGCAAATATTCTGGGCCCCATGGAATGCTCCAGCTAAGCGCTCTGTCATTTTCTACATGACATGGGCACAGTAACACACAAAAAGAGGCTTGGTCAGCAGATTTTGTGCTTGCATCACAAAAAGGGGGCATAATTTGCCTCACAATGAGTATGGTCCCATTTCTAACGAGACCTAGGATGCAAGTAGTGATAACTATGGATGATGAAAAGAGTTGTGAAAAACCGACTGCACCTCAATTACGGTGACATCATATACAGTCCTATGAAAAAGTTTGGGCACCCCTATTAATCTTAATCATTTTTAGTTCTAAATATTTTGGTGTTTGCAACAGCCATTTCAGTTTGATATATCTAATAACTGATGGACACAGTAATATTTCAGGATTGAAATGAGGTTTATTGTATTAACAGAAAATGCGCAATATGCATTAAACCAAAATTTGACCGGTGCAAAAATATGGGCACCTCAACAGAAAAGTGACATTAATATTTAGTACATCCTCCTTTTGCAAAGATAACAGCTTCTAGTCGCTTCCTGTAGCTTTTAATCAGTTCCTGGATCCTGGATGAAGGTATTTTGGACCATTTCTTTCTACAAAACAATTCAAGTTCAGTTAAGTTTGATGGTCGCCGAACATGGACAGCCCGCTCTCAAATGATCTGAAAACAAAGATTGTTCAACATAGTTGTTCAGGGGAAGGATACAAAACGTTGTCTCAGAGATTTAACCTGTCAGTTTCCACTGTGAGGAACATAGTAAGGAAATGGAAGACCACAGGGACAGTTCTTGTTAAGCCCAGAAGTGGCAGGCCAAGAAAAATATCAGAAAGGCAGAGAAGAAGAATGGTGAGAACAGTCAAGGACAATCCACAGACCACCTCCAAAGAGCTGCAGCATCATCTTGCTGCAGATGGTGTCACTGTGCATCGGTCAACTATACAGCGCACTTTGCACAAATAGAAGCTGTATGGGAGAGTGATGAGAAAGAAGCCGTTTCTGCACGTACGCCACAAATAGAGTTGCCTGAGGTATGAAAAAGCACATTTGGACAAGTCAGCTTCATTTTGGAAACAAAAATTGAGTTGTTTGGTTATAAAAAAAGGCGTTATGCATGGCGTCCAAAAAGAAACAGCATTCCAAGAAAAACACATGCTACCCACTGTAAAATTTGGTGGAGGTTCCATCATGCTTTGGGGCTGTGTGGCCAATGCCGGCATCGGGAATCTTGTTAAAGTTGAGGGTCGCATGGATTCCACTCAGTATCAGCAGATTCTTGAGAATAATGTTCAAGAATCAGTGACGAAGTTGAAGTTACGCCGGGGATGGATATTTCAGCAAGACAATGATCAAAAACACCGTTCCAAATCCTCAGGCATTCATGCAGAGGAACAATTACAATGTTCTGGAATGGCCATCCCAGTCCCCAGACCTGAATATCATTGAACATCTGTGGGATGATTTGAAGCGGGCTGTCCATGCTCGGCGACCATCTAACTTAACTGAACTTGAATTGTTTGTCCAAAATACCTTTATCCAGTATCCAGGAACTGATTAAAAGCTACAGGAAGCGACTAGAGGCTGTTATCTTTGCAAAAGGAGCATCTACTAAATATTAATGTCACTTTTCTGTTGAGGTGCCCATACTTTTGCACCGGTCAAATTTTGGTTTAATGCATATTGCACATTTTCTGTTAGTACAATAAACCTCATTTCAATCCTGAAATATTACTGTGTCCATCAGTTATTCGATATATCAAACTGAAATGGCTGTTGCAAATACCAAAATATTTAGAACTAAAAATGATTAAGATTAATAGGGGTTCCCAAACTTTTTCATAGGACTGTAATTATTTCTATGACATCACTTTATTATCCCTGTATTTTATCATGACTATGTGTATTATCCCTGTACTTTGACATCACTGTGCATTACCAATGTACTGTGATATCACTGTGTACATTATCCCTGTACTGTGAAATCACTGTATTATCTGTGTACTGTGACATCACTGTGTGTATTATCTCTATACTGTGACATCACTGTGTGTATTATCTCTGTACTGTGATAACACCATGTACATTATCCCTGTACTGTGACATTACCCGTATGTATTACCTCAGTACTGTGACAAAACCATGCACATCATCCCTGTACTGTGACAAAACCATTTACATTATCCTATACTGTGACATCATTGTGTATTATCTCTGTACTGTGACAACACCATGTACATTAGTTTATATAGTGACATCACTGCATATATTATCCCTTTACTGTTACATACCTCGCAACCGTCCCGATTTCCGCGGGACAGTCACGATTTGGGTGACATGTCCCGCGGTCCCGGTTGGAGGGAGGTATGTCCCGATTTCAACTCAGATCTGCGTCCAGAGAACGCAGATCTGAGTTGAACACATGTGCGGCTGAAGCAAGGAGCCGACACAGGTCAGCTCCTCGCTGCGCGCCTCTCTCGCTGACACATATGCGGCTGAAGCGAGGAGCTGACACAGGTCAGCTCCTCGCTTCGCCGCTGCCTCTCTTGCTTCGCTTCAGCCGCATATGTGTCAGCGAGAGAGGCGCGCAGAGAGCAGCGAGGGAGCGGAGGAGAAGGTAAGTTTAATGTGGAGGTGGAACGTGAAACTAGGGGCAGATGAAGGAGAGGACGGCATGACACTGGGGGCAGATGAAGGAGGGGACAGAATGACACTGGGGGCAGAGATGTGGGGACATGAATCTGGGGCAGAGATGGAAAGGACATGAATCTGGGGGCAGAGATGGAGGGGACATGAATCTGGGGGCAGAGATGGAGGGGACATGAATCTGGGGGCAGAGATGGAGGGGACATGAATCTGGGGGCAGAGATGGAGGGGACATGAATCTGGGGGCAGAGATGGAGGGGACATGAATCTGGGGGCAGAGATGGAGGGGACATGAATCTGAGGGCAGAAATGGAGGGGACATGAATCTGGGGGCAGAGATGGAGGGGACATGAATCTGGGGCAGAGATGGAGGGGACATGAATCTGGGGGCAGAGATGGAGGGGACATGAATCTGGGGGCAGAGATGGAGGGGACATGAATCTGGGGGCAGAGATGGAGGGGACATGAATCTGGGGGCAGAGATGGAGGGGACATGAATCTGGGGGCAGAGATGGAGGGGACATGAATCTGGGGCAGAGATGGAGAAGACATGAAACTGGGGGCAGAGATGGAGGGTACATGAATCTGGGGGCAGAGATGGAGGGGGCATGAATCTGGGGGCAGAGATGGAGGGGACATGAATCTGGGGACAGAGATGGAGGGGACATGAATCTGGGGGCAGAGATGGAGGGGACATGAATCTGGGGGCAGAGATGGAGGGGACATGAATCTGGGGGCAGAGATGGAGGGGACATGAATCTGGGGGCAGAGATGGAGAGGACATGAATCTAGGGGCAGAGATGGAGAGGACATGAATCTGGGGCAGAGATGGAGGGGACATGAATCTGGGGGCAGAGATGGAGGGGACATGAATCTGGGGGCAGAGATGGAGGGGACATGAATCTGGGGCAGAGATGGAGGGGACATGAATCTGGGGGCAGAGATGGAGGGGACATGAATCTGGGGGCAGAGATGGAGGGGACATGAATCTGGGGGCAGAGATGGAGGGGACATGAATCTGGGGGCAGAGATGGAGGGGACATGAATCTGGGGGCAGAGATGGAGGGGACATGAATCTGAGGGCAGAGATGGAGGGGACATGAATCTGGGGGCAGAGATGGAGGGGACATGAATCTGGGGGCAGAGATGGAGGGGACATGAATCTGGGGGCAGAGATGGAGGGGACATGAATCTGGGGGCAGAGATGGAGGGGACATGAATCTGGGGGCAGAGATGGAGGGGACATGAATCTGGGGCAGAGATGGAGAGGACATGAATCTGGGGGCAGAGATGGAGAGGACATGAATCTGGGGGCAGAGATGGAGGGGGGACATGAAACTGGGGGCAGATGAAGGGTGTATATGAAACTGGGGAGAGATAGAGGGGGGGCATATAATTTACGGGTGACTGTAGGAGGATTATACTGTGTGCGGGCACATGAAAAATTAACGAGTGGG
This sequence comes from Leptodactylus fuscus, assembly GCF_031893055.1. NCBI lineage: Eukaryota > Metazoa > Chordata > Amphibia > Anura > Leptodactylidae > Leptodactylus > Leptodactylus fuscus. The sequence continues at coordinate 40,512,831 of NC_134275.1, forward strand.
CGGGGCTAAATTTGCTAAATTTTGTCCCTCTTTCAGTTCTTCAAAAGTTGGGAGGTATGCTGTTACACCACTGTGTTTATTATCCCTGTACTGTGACATCACTGTGTGTATTATCCCTGTACTGTGACATCACTGTGTGTATTTATCCCTGTACTGTGACATCACTGTGTGTATTTATCCCTGTACTGTGACATCACTGTGTGTATTATCCCTGTACTGTGACATCACTGTGTGTATTATCCCTGTACTGTGACATCACTGTGCGTATTATCCCTGTACTGTGACATCACTGTGCGTATTATCCCTGTACTGTGACATCACTGTGTGTATTATCCCTGTACTGTGACATCAGTGTGTATTATCCCTCTACTGTGACATCACTGTGTGTATTATCTCTGTACTGTGACATCACTGTGTGCATTATCCCTGTACTGTGACATCACTGTGTGCATTATCCCTGTACTGTGACATCACTGTGTGTATTATCTCTGTACTGTGACATCACTGTGTGTATTATCCCTCTACTGTGACATCACTGTGTGTATAATCCCTGTACTGTGACATCACTGTGTGTATTATCCATGTACTGTGACATCACTGTGTGTATTATCCCTGTACTGTGACATCGCTGTGTGTATTATCCTGTACTGTGACATCACTATGTGTATTATCCCTGTACTGTGACATCACTGTGTGTATTATCCCTGTACTGTGACATCATTGTGTGTATTATCCCTGTACTGTGACATCACTGTGTGTATAATCCCTGTACTGTGACATCACTGTGTGTATAATCCCTGTACTGTGACATCACTGTGTGTATTATCTCCTGTACTGTGACATCACTGTGTGTATAATCCCTGTACTGTGACATCACTGTGTGTATTATCTCCTGTACTGTGACATCACTGTGTGTATTATCCCTGTACTGTGACATCATTGTGTGTATTATCCCTGTACTGTGACATCACTGTGTGTATAATCCCTGTACTGTGACATCATTGTGTGTATTATCCCTGTACTGTGACATCACTGTGTGTATAATCCCTGTACTGTGACATCACTGTGTGTATTATCCATGTACTGTGACATCACTGTGTGTATTATCCCTGTACTGTGACATCGCTGTGTGTATTATCCTGTACTGTGACATCACTATGTGTATTATCCCTGTACTGTGACATCACTGTGTGTATTATCCCTGTACTGTGACATCACTGTGTGTATCATCCCTGTACTGTGACATCACTGTGTGTATTATCCCTGTACTGTGACATCACTGTGTGTATTATCCCTGTACTGTGACATCATTGTGTGTATTATCCCTGTACTGTGACATCACTGTGTGTATAATCCCTGTACTGTGACATCACTGTGTGTATTATCTCCTGTACTGTGACATCACTGTGTGTATTATCTCTGTACTGTGACATCACTGTGTGTATTATCCCTGTACTGTGACATCACTGTGTGTATTATCCCTGTACTGTGACATCATTGTGTGTATTATCCCTGTACTGTGACATCACTGTGTGTATAATCCCTGTACTGTGACATCACTGTGTGTATTATCTCCTGTACTGTGACATCACTGTGTGTATAATCCCTGTACTGTGACATCACTGTGTGTATTATCTCCTGTACTGTGACATCACTGTGTGTATTATCCCTGTACTGTGACATCATTGTGTGTATTATCCCTGTACTGTGACATCACTGTGTGTATAATCCCTGTACTGTGACATCATTGTGTGTATTATCCCTGTACTGTGACATCACTGTGTGTATAATCCCTGTACTGTGACATCATTGTGTGTATTATCCCTGTACTGTGACATCACTGTGTGTATTATCCTGTACTGTGACATCACTGTGTGTATTATCCCTGTTCTGTGACATCACTGTGTGTATTATCCCTGTACTGTGACATCACTGTGTGTATTATCCATGTACTGTGACATCACTGTGTGTATTATCCCTGTACTGTGACATCACTGTGTGTATTATCCTGTACTGTGACATCACTATGTGTATTATCCCTGTACTGTGACATCACTGTGTGTATTATCCCTGTACTGTGATATCATTGTGTGTATTATCCCTGTACTGTGACATCACTGTGTGTATAATCCCTGTACTGTGACATCACTGTGTGTATTATCTCCTGTACTGTGACATCACTGTGAGCATGACAGGGATATTCCTATGTCATTAGGGTATAACAAATAAACGGACTACAACATAGATAACCCCAAACCCCAATAACCCCAGCGTAAATAAGACTCATAACAACTTGTACGATGGAATGTAAGCGGCCACAACAGCCAATTTATTGAATAATATGTAAACAAATAAATGCATACTTAACCCCTTAGCGACCCTTGACGTAACTGTACGTCATGGGTCGCATGGGGATGTATGGAGCGAGCTCACACGCTGAGCTCGCTCCATACACGGCAGATGCCGGCTGTATAATACAGCCAGGACCTGCCACTAACAGCAGCGGTCGGTGCCCGAGCCGATCGCTGCTGTTAACCCTTTACACACTGCGGTCAAACGTGACCGCAATGTGTAAACAGCGCCGGCGGCATGGGTGCCGCCATGTTTCCCCGATCGCCGCCCTCCTGAACGTCACATGAGGGCGGTGATCGGTTGCTATGACAGCCGGAAGCCTATTGAAGGCTTCCAGGCTTGTCTCTGCACTAGATCTATTAGACAATGCCAGAGGCAGCGTCTAATAGAAGTGCTGCGATTCTGCTATTCACTGCAGTACTGTAGTATTGCAGTGAATAGTATGAGCGATCAGACCCCCTAGGTTTCAAGGTACCTAAGGGGTCTGATCATAAATGTAACAGAAGAAAAAAAAAAGTTTTTAAAAGTATTAAAAAAATAAAAAAAATATAAAAGTTCAAATCACCCCCCTTTCCCTAGATCAGCTATAAAAGTAATTAAAGAACATTAAACATATTAGGTATCCCTGCGCTCCAAAATGCCTGAACTATTAGAATATTAAAACATTTATCCCGTACTGCGAACGGCGTAGCGGCAAAAAAAATAAAAACAGCCAAAAAGCGTTTTTTTCAACACTTTGCCTCCTATAAAAAATTGAATAAAAAGTGATCAAACCATCGGATCTTTCCCCAAATGGTATCAATAGAAACGTCATCTTGTCCCGCATAAAAAGACACCACAACCAGCTCCATACATGGAAATATGAAAAAGTTACAGGTGTTAGAACATGAGGACACAAATTTTTTTTTCTATTTTGCAAAGTTTATCATTTTTTTAAAAGTATCAAAAAATTTCAAATACTATATAAATTTTGTATCACCGCGTTTGTACTGACACGTAGAACACAGGTAACATGTCATTTGTACCAAACAGTGAATGCTGTAAAAATTAAACCCATAAGAAAATGGCGCAAATGCATTTTTTCTCCAATTGTGCCTCATTCTGAATTTTTTTCCAGCTTCCCAGTACATTGCACAGCCTATTGAATGGTGTCATTACAAAGTACAATTTGTCCCTCAAACAATAAGCTATCATGTGACTCTGTGAACTGAAAAATGAAAAAGTTATGGCTCTTGAAATGTGAGGAGGGAAAAACGAAAATGCGAAACCAAAAAATAGCCTGGTTCTTAAGGGGTTAAATGGAAGGTCTGACAGGGCCCACATACTAAATAGAGAGGCAGCACAAACAACCTCCCAGCCGCAACGCGCCGACACGGGAGAAGACAAGATGTCCTGGTACTGCCGTGAACTCCCACATCACCTTGATACGTTTACTATTCTGATAATGAACATTTGCAGAGGTACCCTTCCATGGGTCCCCTGTATTTGACCGATACTCCACTTTGCAGAGTGCCCTGCTAGACCTTCCTACCGCCAACACTATCATGCATGACACCTTATGCATGGTAGTCCGCCCACGCTCTAACAGCTCTCTCTACACCATCTTGTAATGCTAAAATCCAGATGTCATACCCCACATCGTTCAGATGAACCCCATCCCGACTCAAGTGGCCGCTCTGTGGAACCTCCAAATCACAATGACGAACAACGATACCCCCATTACGGGCTACAAAGGCCGAGACAGCGGTATTAACCTTACGCCTGGCCTTATTCAATTTGGCAACTGAACGAGCGTGTCTCCAGGCCAGTCGGGCTACAATGTCTGACCATACAACTATAATTCCTGGATACATGGACAACACTCTCAAGAGATCACATTTGATGTCCCTGATGAGTTCACGGGAGGTACGAACACCAAGATCGTTACCCCCCGTGTGAACCACCAAGACGTTAGGGGGGCCATGCAACTGAGCATGAAAATGAAGCAAAGGCAGCAAACCCGACCACAACATTCCCCGCACACCAATCCACCTCACTAACGCCTGGCTGGGGGAAAAACCTAGTTGCCTACCATTAGGTCTAACAGCAGCTCTGAGGGCTCCCCAGTGTACATAAGAGTGCCCTACAATCCACACAAGGCACGGGTCAGCACCTGGAAAAAATGCAAACATGGAAACAATAAATAACTAACAACGACATAAAGGAAAACGAAGGGAAGCAAAGTACAACAATTACAACAGGTGAGAACGGACATACAACCATTACAACAGGTGAGGGCGGACATACAAGCGATAGCGCCTGGACGCCCAGCGGCCGATACGCATAACTGTAGCCTCGGGCAAGCCACACCCAGAGGCCTCAGTGGCCGCACCAATACGGAAGGAATGGGAATTGTATTGATCTGGAGAGATGTGTAAGCTAATCAAAACTTTGCGGAAAACGGCAATAAATTGAAAACGGGAAAGAGCTCTCCCGGACAGATGAATCAAAAAGGCCCCGCCGCAAGCGGGCCGCACCCTCAAGAACCTGGTAACCGCCGAGACCGGGCACGAAGCGGCCCCTACCACTGGAAACAAACGTACCGCTGTCCCCTTAGCGTCTTGATCTGTCTTGCTACGCCGTATCCGGCAGACAACACTGTCACCACGTACAGTGACATGTGAAAACAGCAAACCATCGTGAGCCAAACCCGAAGAGCTCACCAACTCGCTGATCCGGAATGCTCCAAAAAAGGCCAGAGAAAAAGCTACTTGGAACAACTGAGCCTCATAATCATCCCTACAAACAGAAGACAACCGGGGCAACATATTTTCTAACAGGCTGAAGGACACTGGGCGACGAGTGTCCGGAGAAGGGGAAGAACGGCTGAAGCCCAAAAGAGCCTGGCGGACTAAAAAGGCTTTGGTGGTATCAACAAAGCCAAAAAGCTTAAACCAAAAAGACAAGGCAGCGAGGCTCTTGCGGGCAACAGACTTAGACCTACCTGCGGAAAAACAGGAACCCAACCAAGACAAAACCAAAGACATCGGAGCACCCGAGTAACAATCATGCCCTACCGTACTGCAAAAGGACGACCAGTCTTGCCAAGCACAGACATACACCTGCCACGTGGAGGAGCAAAGAGAGCGACCCACCAAATTCATGGCCGCTCGAACGCCAGGTCCCAGAGGTGTCCCGGGCAGGGGGTTGGATGGAGTGCCGCCTCCGGAGCTAAGGCCCTGAATCGCTCCATCTGTTGACGAGAGAGAGCATCCGCGACAGAATTAGACACACCAGGGACATGGCGTGCGGACAGCCACACATTAAGGGACAAGCAGGCAAGCACCAGATGCCGTACAAGGCGAATGACTGGGGGAGATGATGACGTCAAACTGGTCAACACGTGCACAACTGAAATATTGTCACACCAAAAACGAACCCTTTTGTTGGACAAAAGCGGGCCCCAAACCTCAAGAGCAGCAACAATAGGGAAAAGTTCGAGCAAGGTGAGATTGCGGGTAAAACCAACCTCCTGCCAGGAAATAGGCCACACACCGGCAAACCACTGGCCCTGAAAATAAGCTCCAAAGCCACAGCTGCCAGAGGCATCAGTATACAGAGAGAGATCAGCATTGTCCCTCCATGTATCTTGCCAAACAGACCTGCCGTTATAGCGGGCGAGAAAGGATGACCAGACCCGCAAATCTGCACGATGCTCAGCCGTCACCCTAACAAAATGCGTCGGATTTGAAACCCCTGCCGTCGCCTGTGCTAAACGCCTACAGAATATTCGTCCCATAGGGATAATCCTGCATGCAAAATTTAACTTGCCAAGGACAGATTGCAATTGGCGCAACCGTACCTTCCGGTAAGTAACCATTTGATCCACCTCCCTGCGCAAATCAGCTAGTTTATCCGAAGGCAATCGGCACTCCATTGTGATAGAATCGATCTCAATGCCCAGGAACTTCAACTGTGTGGTCGGTCCCTCAGTTTTTTCCGGCGAAAGGGGGATGCCAAAACGGCAAGCTATCTGCTGCAAAGTTGACAATAAGACCGAACACACAGTTGAATCTGCCGGACCAATACAAAGGAAATCATCCAGGTAGTGCAGAAGTGAGCACAGCCTGGATTCCTCACGCACCACCCAGTCAACAAAAGTGGCAAACTGTTCAAAATACGAGCAAGATATTGCACAGCCCATAGGAAGGCACCTATCAACATAATAGGCACCTTCCCACCGGAAACCGGGCAAATACTGACTGTCTGGGTGAATGGGAAGGAGGCGAAATGCAGACTCCACGTCCGCTTTGGCCATAAGGGCCCCTGGACCGCAGCGTCTCACCCAATCCACCGCTCTGTCAAATGACACGTATGACACGGAGCATAACTCCTCATCAATACCGTCATTAACCGACAGTCCCTTGGGAAATGATAAATGGTGGATTAGGCGAAATTTATTCGCCTCCTTCTTCGGCACCACACCTAAGGGAGAAATGTGAAGATTAGGCAAAGGCGAATTGGCAAAAGGGCCTGCAATACGACCAAGCGACAGCTCTTTGGACAATTTTTCAGAAACAACCTCAGGGTGCAAACGGGCTGATTTCAGGTTTTGACGACAAAAAACAGAACTGGGAACAACTGACGGAATAACAAAACCATGTGTAAAACCAGACTGCAAAAATTGAGCTGACTGGTGATCCGGATATTTATTTAGGTAAGGAAGCATCGGCTCTAGAAGAACCGGCGTCCTCCCTTTTTGAAGTTGCGTCAGACTGCTTAGCTCTCTGCTTCTTAAAACACTGTGACGCAGCATGAGATCCTCCACAATGGGAGCATTCATGCTTGAAGCGGCAAGTGCCGCCGAAGCGACACTGCCCTTCGTTGTATTGCCAACAACATCCGGGACGTTGGGCAATGGAAGACGCCTGTCCCGAAGAGGACGCTCCAGCACCGTACCGAAAAGGCTGAGGAGGCAACCTGGCCGCCACCATGAGGCGCACCCACAAATTAATATCCTTTTGATCCCACCGGATGGATGGGCGAACCGCCTTTCTCTGACGAAATTGCTCGTCATATCTGAGCCATGCGGTTCCCCCATAAACCCGGTAGGCCTCAGCGATAGAATCCTGGTAACAAAATAAAGCGGAGCAATGCTGGGGCGCCCTTTCACCTATGATGCTAGCCAAAATGTTAAACGCTTGCGACCAATTGGAAAAGGTACGTGGGATCAGACGATACCGACGCCTTTCTTCCTCCTCTTTTTTAGATTCAGTTAACTTGACCCTATCTAAATTAAATTTTTCAAGAGGCAAGAGAGAAAATATCTCAACATATTCGTCGCGCCATATCTTTTCTCTAACCTCCTGTTTCACATGAGCTCCCAATGGACCATCAAAGCAAACATAAATCTCTCCCTTAGCGGCATCATCAAGCCGAACCGGGTCAACCGACGCCTCCGGCTGCAATGGGTCCCCTGGAACAGAAGCAGGAGTAACGGGCCCGGGGGCTGAAGGTGGGGACGACACTGCAGGAGGAGGAGCCGGAGCGACCCATGCCGTAGCAGGAGAAGGCAAAGAACGAGATGAAGAATAACAATCAAAGAAACGGCGAGCAGAAGCAAATAAATCTGATAAAGGATCAGAGGTGGGGAGGGAAGGGGTACTAGCTGAAGGGCCAGGGTGGTTCAGGAGGGGGGGGAGCCCTAACCGTGAAGTAAGTAGAGGAGGTTGTGACTCACCAGGCTGGCTCCGGAGGAGCGCCGAGGCAGCCGCCATGTCAGAGCCATCCACCACGTGGCTGTCGTCCACGATGAAGTTGTCCTCCTCGCTGGCTGAAGAAGGGTACCCTGTGAGACCATGGAGAGGAGCCTGGAGGCCGCCACGGACAGGTCCGCATCCAGCTGAGTCCTGACGGGCTGGATCCTGAAGGGGGGCCGCAGGCGACCGCAGGAGTCGGGCCCCAGCATCCTGGAGCTGGGCCGCAGTCACAGGAGGCATGGAAGGAGGGGGCTCCGATCCCCCGACTGGGGCAGCAGCTGATCTCCTGCTTGAGCGGTGGCTGTTCCTGGCAGCTCGTCGTGGGGGAGGCGGACAGGCCGTTGCCCGGGCAATACGTCGTGGAGGCTCCGCCTCCGTGGGCGGTGCTTCAGGCCTGCTTCTCCGGCTAGGCCGTGGAGTGGCAGTGGAGGCTCTGGCAGCGTCGCTAGGCCGCGACGCTGCCGCTGATGTCATACCTGCGACAGGGTCGGAGCTTCAGCAGCAGCTTGGACACAGGCAGCGGCGCTAGGCCGCGCCGCCGACGTCACCTCAGCCGGGGGCATGGCCTGTGGGAGTAGGCCCGAGGCTTCCATGGAAGAGGAGGTCCCAGCAGCGCCGCGGTCCGACACTCCAGCATGAGGGGGCGGGGCCTGAGGCAGCAGGCCCGAGACCTCCATCGCAGTAGAAGGAAGATGGCGCCGTGCAGCTGGATTCCGTCGGCCCTGTGCAGGCACCCGGCGGGGAGGCCGAGTTTCGGAAGCATGTGCAAGGGCCGGCGGGTCCCTGGCGGGGCTCCGGGCACGGCGCCGCCGAACTGGAGAAGGGCTAAGGCGCTGAGGAGGCCTGGAATGCCTCGTGCGCCGTGAGGAAGGAGGCGGTGGTGAAGCAGGCAGGGCAGCCATCAGTGTCTCTCGCAGCCAGGCCGCACCATGGAGGGCAGAAAGGCGACGAATGGAATCCTGCAGGATCTCCTCATCAGTCGGGGAAGACATCATGTACAGCGTGGAAAGTCCCAGGTAAGAGTGACAAGCCTGGGAAGGGACAGGGAATATTAAATAGGCCCCATAACAAAAACATCCAGCCCCCTGTCCTAACAATGACCCCAAAATATTGCCGGTTACACTGCGGCCATTAACCCCCACAGTGCTGCAAGATTTTAGCAACAGCATGACAAGAAAGTTCCCTGTCATGGCGGGCCTATGCTAAGTTCCTGTGCCCGGCCCTAACTTTATCTCTATACTTTAAAATCACTTTACTGTATATGTTAACTCTGAGTGAAAAGGAGACTAAAATAATATTACACATTTGAAGCCCTAAACTTGCTGCTAACAAATGGTCATGGTAGAGTGATTCCCCATTACAAGTCTTGCTTGGTTACTTGTTTCCCCCCTATAACCACCTGTCTAGCTGTTAAATTATAGATATCAATATACATATAAGTAATAAAAGCTGAAACTGAGGCCATTACCATAAATCCTTACTTGGACTTATATATTGAAATGTCAGAATGCAGGGGACACATGATATTGGGCCAACCAGTAAAGTGACATTATACAAAGAGCTACAACATTAAGGCGGTCAACTGGGATGCAATGGCCCCTGATGTAGAAAATGTAAATTTGAGCTAGAATAAACCCTCTGTAAATCACATAGACATAATTCTGTGCTATGATAATGTATCTTGTCTACAAGATAGATGATAGCCACGTGCCAGGTTCTCCGCACCGCATTATTCTGACCATGACACAACTTGTGCCATAAATTTAAGGAAAAGAGATTTTGGTGATCTCAAAAAGGTGCTGATGAGACCGGAGGAGGAGTCTGATAGCAGTCACTGCTCCTGTGTTATACACAATATTGTACTATTCCACTCAGGGGGTCCCAGGAGCTGTAAAAAGCCTGTTCACCTAGAAGGGGTCATTATAGGAACAATGGGAAGAATTAGGAGCAGTCATTAGGTATGGTAATGTCACAAAGACTCTATTTACAGTTTAGTGACAAAGTGAATGAAGCGCGACAGCAGGACACATAAGCGAACCTATCAATCACCAGAAGAGTCAATGGTGTCTTTAAGATTGGTGAAGAACCTACAAGTCATGAAAAAAGATCTGCTGCAAAAACATTTGTGACTTTTTATGTCAGAAAAAAATGGTGAAGAAACCCCCAGTGGGTTTAAGCCTAATTCGGATCTACTACACATCTGTGACATAAATGCTTGGGTTTCTGCTGTGGATCGGGTAGTAAAATATGTCTTGGATTCATAGCATATGTGTGAACACGTCCTTATTGTTTTACTCAACAAGTTGTCATAGGTTTTGTCACTGCTTTGCGGTATTTCTATGCCTAGTGCCCCCTAGTAAAGGAAATGTCAACTAAGCAGTACCCCCAAGACCATGTAGTACATACAAAAGGGCAGAGGACATCAACCTTTCCCAATCAATCATCCTAAATGCTACCAAATCTGAACACAATAGTTGAGGTGAATGGATGGCGCTGACTGTAATACCAGACATAGCCCATTAACAAGAGTGGCGCTGTTTTAAAGGTCGTCTGTCACCAGAACCCCCACATTTCAACCCTGGATAGGTTAGGATCATCTGAACCAAACAGTGTTTCCCCCTTGTGAAAATTTGGAGCAATGTGAGCATTTCTGTCCACCTCTTTGGAGCAACGACAACACCTCTGTTGCTCCAAATAGCTCATTTGCTCATTATTCTTAAATATCACATTATTTATTCTGCATACTGGAGGCAATAGACAAAAATACACATCTGCGTTCATCTGTCCTTATTGCAGGTTTCCGTCTCCTGCATAAAACAGAGGCAGGAGACGGAAGCCTGCAGGAGACTTTCTCACCCATTCATTTGAATGGGTGAGAAAGCTGTCCGGCCGTGAGCGGCAGTGAGCGTTTTGCGCTCTCCGCCGCGAAACCGGGTTTTATAATCCGGACACAGAGTCGGACATGCACTACTCTGTGTCCGGATAAAAAAATCCGGTTTCGCGGCGGAGAGCCTAAAACGCTCAACGCCGCTCACGGCCGGACCCGGTCTATGGTTTCCGTCTTCTGCCATGCAGAAGACGGAAACCATAGAACGGAGACATGAACGCAGGTGTGAACCCAGCGTCAGAATGAGATCTATCCCAAAGTGTTACCGGTGAAAACTACTAGCTCACCCCCCCCCCCAAAAAAAAAAAAAAAAAAAAAAAAAAAAACACACTCTCAAACAGCTCCATCGATGTAAACATTTTCATTATTGTGTAAAGGCAGTAAAACATAACATTGTAAATTTGGTATTTTCCCATTTTACTACACATTGAACTATGTACAAACAAAACCTCAAAAAGTGGTAGATGTGGTTTTTTTTTCAATTATCATTACATGGTACCATAAATGATGACATTAAAAATACAAGTTATCCAGAAAAAAAAAAAAAAAGTCCTCAAAAAAATAAATTAAAAAATAAATAAATAAATAGATTAATTAATTTAAAAAAGCCCTCTTACTGATGGAAAAGTAAATACAAAAATTTTGGTTTTTGGAAGGCGGGGATAAAAAAATGAAAACTAGCTGCAGAGCATGAAGGGGTTAATCATCCATTTTAGGATATAGGAATATTAAAAATTGCCCATATCTATTTGTATGTAACCCTCCCATTTCACATTCAATTTGGGGTAAATCCTAGAAAATAATGAAACATTGTGATGCCACGTTTCTATTACATGCAGAGTTCTTCCTCATCGCCCATCAGACGACTGATCTCTAAATGCCAGAGGCAGCCATTAATACAATGTTAAATGGGTCCTTTCAATTAGGCCGCTAGTCATATTATGCATCATTTTTAATTTTACTAAGTGTCCTCTTATCTAAATAACTGAATACATTGGAAATCACATTAAAATAATAATAACAGTCATATGGATGTTTTATGGCCGTCTCCCCCTGGTGCCTCCCCCTTATAAATAAGCCGATCTGAAGTTCGTCACTTCTATAGATCAGCAGTTTTGCATTATGAAATTATGGATATTAGGAGATTCTAGTCAGTTCCAAGACGTGGAACAATTTACTTACTCGTTAATCAAGGTCCTTGAAGAAGTTCTAGATCATGTGACATTTGTTCTATCACATTCCAAGACACTGACATCAGAATGTGGTCAGCGAGGAGGCCAGGAGGTCAGATGTGATGTTCCATCGTGGCATAAGCACTTTTGGCACCCAAGGCAACACAGGCATAAGACGCTAAATACTTAATATACCAGTTTGTTAGGTCATTGAGGTCATTTGATGGAGTTCCATCCATCAAAATTTGTCCATTGTCAGCTTGGTGGGCATGGTTAGCTGGAACTTCATACAACTCCAACCCTGGTAGGGAGGGATTAAATATTGAGGTGGTCACAGCAGTTGTAGCCTCTGAACTAATATTTATGACCTCTCTCTATGGAGAGATGGAGTACTGCTTTAAGGCTGAGGTCACACTAATAGTATTTTGTTTCAGATTTTGTTGCGGTTTTTTAACCATAGTCAGGAGTGAATTTAGCATAAGGGTTGTATAGGTCCTTCCTTTATATTCTTATTCCTTTTGAAGTGGGCTTTCTCACTAACAGCACTTATCTCCGCAAGTCCTGGAGGTGGATGGTACAGTAGTCATGCATATATACCACTGCTCTATTCACTCGGGCCTGTTCGCATAATCTCTAGGGGTCCCAGTGGTCAGATCGCCAACAATCAGACACTTACGCTGTTAATGGGAAAATCCCTTTAAGTACTTCATGTTGAATGGTTTAGTGGTTCATGGAAAGGTTCATGGTCTGGTGTCCCAGTCGCTGGAGTTGAGTAAATGATAGCTCCAAATAAATAGAGGTGTTATTTATAAAGCAATATCTAAAATTTACTTCTTGGTGTCAAGTAGTATTTCCTGAGCAATTAATATTGTTAGTTTAAGCATCCAATACACTAATCAGGATCTCTGCTGTAAGTTGGGCAGTCCTTGGCTAGAGCTGGTACCTAGTTGATGAAAGTAACAGCACAGATTGCTCAAAAATGGTGGAGGCCAGAGAACTGCGAGAAATCAGTGGAGCGACACCTACTGAGTGATGCAAAGAGTTGGAGTTGATGGAGGTGGTTAAAGTTTCCCTTTAGTCTGTGGTGCAATGCAGTCTCAGAAGTCATATTTGGTCACCAATTTACTGGTTACTTAAAAATCTCACTACAATACAAGAGCAGGAATAGGAACAAAGCAGTAGCTCCATCATATGTGACTGTATGGTGTGCACTAGAAACGGTCAAACTCTGGTCAATCCTGGTCAGTCATAACTAGCATTCATTTATGCATACTCAAGTCATAGGCCAAAGTTCCCAAGTCATAGGTCATCAGATTACAACATAAGGAAGAACCATCAGTCAAGTATCGGAAATAAAAATATATTCTATATGTTTGACCATTATATTGGCTTTTACATCACTTAATCCCTCTGACACTTCCCCTTTAAAGATTGCAACTTCCATTGAAATTCCATATCCACCCCAGCCCAAGGATATAATGATAAAATCTTCATTTTACTTATGGACTATTTATTGAGTCTTTACGTCTTCTCCATTTTTATTTAGTCTTCCCCTCCGCTGTTGTCGCCCCCGTTGCTAATAAATAATGCGCCATTAATTTGCCTCCCTTAGTGGTCTTAAATTTTAATATTCCACCTGCCCATCTCCATAAATAAATTGCCTGACGCCAAGTACCAGCCATGGTCCTAATGGAATGATGCCAGGGACAAGCCGGACCAGTTAAATGTAGCCAAATGATGTGTCTAACGGGGGAAAAGGTAAGGGGTCGGAGTTCAATGCGAATCCAAATTATTTATCTCTGTAATAACATAATAGAGTGAATATATTACTTGTCAGTAACCTTGATGTAAAAAAAAAAAATAGGATCGGTGCGGATCTCAGAATATATGAGTCTGTAATAGGCGAGAATGAATGGAAGAAACACAGCATTTTTTATGGTAATGAATGACCTTCAAGGAAATAACAAGGACATTTCCAAGGCAAATAGACAGATAAACATTTGGATTTTTTTGTGTATATTTTATCCCTGCAAAAACTTAATGTTTTTAGAATTGTAATGAAGAATATCAAAGATAGTGCCAAATCGTATTAATAGGTAGGTGCAAACATAATACTATATTAATATAACGTTCAGTAATATGGATTCTGGACTATTGCATGTAATTGTATGATGTTACTGTCAGAATAGACCTTGGAGGTCAAATCGTAAAATGGGGAGGCTTAGTGAGGGGGCAGCAAGAACGTTATATGACTCATTGAGATGAGAGTGTTAAAGGGATTGTCCCATCACAAGCATCCTATCTATACTGCTTGTTAATGTGGATGTAAGACTTTTCCTAAATACATTGCTTCAGCAAAACTGCTTTGTTTGTCCACTATCTTACTTTATTCAATTCTTTGTGGCCATAGCCCTGACTTAGCTGCTCATGAGTCAAGTGATGTACTGTATCTGCTGCTCTCAGGGGGAGGGAGGAGGGGATAAGTGCACGGGAGTGAGCCTGTGTATCTAGCTATTCCTGTGTCTACACCACGTGACCTAGCTTCCTGTTAGCAGATAGAGGAGAGGAGCTGCTTTCATTTCTTCTGTTCTCCCAGTTATCAGGCTAGCTAATACAATTGTGTTCATTATGGCAGAGACAGGCAGTGTCTGTATGTAACACAGAATGGAGTTGCTGCTGCCTGTACTTCATAGTCCAATATGGGTGGGCGGAGCTACAATCGAATTTGGGGGCGGGGCTAAACCACAGGTTGCATGTGAAACCCCGCCCACCAAATGATGCAAGAAACCAGGAAGAAAGAAGATTTTACAGCAGTAAAGACTGATGAGTATGTGAGGTGGGAATACCCCTTTAAGACGGAGACTATATGGATGTAGAGTTAAAGCAGTTTTCTGGGAGTCCGATGTTGATGACCTGTCCTTAGGATAGGTCATCAGTATCAGATTGGTGTGGGGTCTGACACCTGCCCCCCCCCAAAGGTAAGCTCTTTGAAGTGGCGGATGTACTCGTACAAGGACCGATGTCACATTCATGAGTCACAAGACCTGTATGTAGCTCAAATGAATGGGACTCTGTAATACTTAGCATATCCACCGTAAAATTAACAGTGTGGTGCTTAGTAAGCAGTGATAAGGCTGCAGGTCTTGTACGAATGCTGTGGACTTTTTGAAGAGATGATCACTGAGGGTGCTAAATGTTGGACCACCACTGATCTGATCTTCATAACCTATCCTAAGGAGAGGGAATTGGTGAGGTGAATATTTTTTTTTAATCTTTAACATGTTTTGAGCGATATAAATATTGTTTGCCCTGCTGAAAAAAAACCCTTTAATTCTAAGCATAGACATAGAATTTGGAGCTTTGCAATAGAAAACAAGATCTCCAACCAGTTAC
Organism: Leptodactylus fuscus; assembly: GCF_031893055.1. Classification (NCBI taxonomy): domain Eukaryota; kingdom Metazoa; phylum Chordata; class Amphibia; order Anura; family Leptodactylidae; genus Leptodactylus; species Leptodactylus fuscus. Next base: position 40,528,373 of record NC_134275.1, read on the forward strand.
CCTCACATTCAAAAACTTTATATTATGTGTGTAGACAGTCCTAGAATAATATAGGCCATTTAATTCTACTTGACCATGGACCAAGAGTCCTCTGTTGGAAAGCCACTTCATATTCTATTAATACATTTCTAACTATTTGTGATACAAGATAAGATGTTTTGGACATTTGTCTATAATAAAGGGGTGTACGATCCCTACTTGTTACAATAGATCACAAAGTCTCCTTCTGTTTGGACCAGCAGTGATCAACTGTAATCTGAGTAATAATTTCAATTTCTCTACAGCACCACCGCAGACGAAAATAAGTATTACACAATGTTGGTCCTCCAGTGATGGAGATGTATTTTCTTGGCCACTCTTATGAATTTTCTACCAAAGGTATATGAATATGGATTTTCTAAACCACAGATCCCCTTAACCTTCGGTTACTTATGAACATGTGGGCTGATATTTTTTCCATAATGGGGCTAATTTTTGCCATCCTATAAGGAATTAGTCATGGATCGTCACCATCGACAAGAACCAAACTAACACTGTCAAAGTACTAATGACTCGTTATTATCTGGCAAAAGAAGGGTAAAATCTGGGAAAATAGATTGGTTTTGATGTGGTCTCATCTCAATCTGAGGTTAAGTCTCCTCCTATCATCTCAGGAGGTATGTGACTTGATGCCTAAAGATAACGTCTTGTCAAACGTGTCCTTGTAGATGAAGTGACGTGACCCCAGAGCAGTCCTCTATAACAATATCACTGGAGTAATTACAGATATGTCCTCCAGGTTATTACAAATCAATACAATTGTGACCTCCATCCTAATTTATCAATAAGTGTCCCATATAAGAGAACGATGAAAGATATTCCATAATGTCACAGGATTATGAGCTCTCAGCTAAATGAAATATCTGATTCACAAGTATGCAGTGATCTTGTAGTTGGGGTTGAGACAATGGGGAAAATGATATAGCAACAGTGGGGCAATTTCATGTGCACAGACAAGTAGATTCAGAAAATATGTGCAATGGGATTTTCTCCCCCATCCAACCCAGTTGGACAGAATCTGATCTTAATCATCTATAGTGGTCATCACACACTTCACAAATGGTCTTTAGACCTTCTAAAATAACCAAAACTGAAAGACCAAATCACAATGACACCAACTTGACAGAAAACCTTACCAAGATCTAGGCCTAATATAGGCCTAATAAACGGCAAAAACTTGGGGCACTACTCTGGCCCAATAGGTCAGGCAGACACAGGAGGTGAACTGAAACCAAAGTCTTTTCTCAAGATGGGGTGTGATGGATATAAGACGAGTCTTACATTAGGCAACCATCTTAATGGTTGTGGCGACAAACACGAGGCAACTAGCTTTATAGTTACAGAGTCTTTACAGGAACACAACACAGTCTCTTTGTTGAAATACGCCAATGGACCATTGCTCGAGTCGCCACATAGTCTCCTCATCTCCAATATTGGGTGTTGGTCCCTCACTCAAGGTTGTCACAATAGGCTCTCTTTCGGACACACACATGGACGGCACTTACCTCTCTCGCAGGACATGGTCTCTCTTTCTCTAGTCCATGCAGTCTCACAGTATCTCAGGGAAATAGACAGCTGGTCTCATGCCTGACCAGGTCAGTCACATCATTGGACTGGGATCTCCCTACCTACATAGGTACAGCCACCATCTGAACTATGGGCCCATCAGGCTATAATATTGTACAGTCCCTTTAAACCCTACCATTTGCTTAGTAACACTACATATGATGAGTTTTTAATATTAATCTTTAAGTATCCCAGAGCCCATTTAGAAACGCTTAGGTGGTCTTATCGAGAAGAATGCGATCTTTCGATTTGCAATTACACCTAATTTCCTTTCATCCCTAAATAAATCTCGGCTGTCCTGTATATACATAGATGATATGGCAGCGATATAAAAGCTCTGAGTGCAGCCATTAACCTTCTAGTTAATACGTTGCTCATAAGGATTTCTAAATTAGTGGCTTAAATGAAACCAATAAATTACGTGTAATAATATTCAGCCACTCTGCTCGTCATCTTTCTGCCGAGAAAAGGCGCTTTAAGAAATATTTTCCGTGCCACCACCTATGTTCCAATCCGTTTGCAATATAACACTTCTGCTAATATTAAAATGGCAGCTGGCCTATAAATTGTGAATCATTAGCACACCCTATTGATTTTTACCTCCAAGCAGTGTCTGCAGCCACAGCCGAGCACCGGGCCTAAATATCACTCTATTGAATTGAGATTCATTTCCTATTTCAGGGTCAAAGACCGGGACCTCCTGAGCATGAACTTCTATCAGCCCGGGCCTGATCAATACGCAAAGATAAATTTGGTTTTGGCTGTTCAAAAAGATTAAGTGGTCGTAAATACTGAAAAAAACAAGAGGCTGTTGAGCTTGTGGACCTCTGGAAATGGACCAGAATTATCATAGTGAACTAAACATTTTCCACTGTATTCCTCCATACCCAATTCACCTGTGAACATCTCAATTTTAGAATATAAGGAGAAGGATAATGGGACTGAGAATCAGACTTGTGTCACCACAGGATGGTAAAGGAAAAGCTCTAGACTCTAAGGGTGCATTCACACGGAGTAAAATGGGGTGTAATTTGGAGCGTTTACGGAGCGTTTACGGAGCGTATACGGAGCGTTTACGTAAACGCTCCGTATACGCTCCGTATACGCTCCGTAAACGCTCCGTAAACGCTCCGTAAACGCTCCAAATTACACTCCATTTTACTCCGTGTGAATGCACCCTAAGAGATAGGGCCTGAATGATAGGGGCAAGGATTAGGCAATGAAGGGGTTAATAGAAGAGAGTGAGAGCAGGGAAATTTTGGGGTGGAGTCAGAGGTGATAAAGGGAGTGCAGGGGTGAGTCTGGGGTCAGTCTGATAGTTGAGGCAAAGAGAAGTGACCTCCCCCCCCCCAATTGCCCTTATTTTCTGTTTTGGTCTGTAGATTGGTGTATGGCTGGGGGTTGGTGGGGGTTGAGAGGCCTATTGGTCATTTTGTAGGACCTCATCTGTGGTATAGGATCCTGGTGGTAAATGTGAAGGCCTGGAGAGTCCCTCAGTTGGGATAGGGTCCCGCTGGGGAATCAGTGTGCCTTTTACCCCTGCTATAGTTGCTACTGAACTTTAAAATGGTTGTTTTTTGTTATATCACTGTTTACTGTAGGTTATGTATTATACAATGCCCATTTAATAGCGGTTATTTATATGTTAATATTTTATACTATGAATTTAAAATTGGCCTATACAGGCCGATTTATTAAACAAAGTTGGAGTCCTGGTCTTTATTGAAGGGGTAAGCTAGGAACAATAGGAAATAAGGATACAGATGTAGTATGTGAATGGAGTGGAACTATAGTCCTCCTCCCATAGTCAAGATAGATGACAAACAAGTACAAGGTTCTTCTCTTCCTTGAGAACCATAACCAATTAATCAATATATTACTGATCGTGGGCCAATAAACAAAATATACTTCTTTCTCCCCTGGCCTCTGTTTTTAATAGCAGGAGCTCAGTTCTTCTGTATACAGGTCCCCTGGCTGATGTCACCAGTGATGTCCTGTTTTGGCTGCAGCTGTGACCTCTTCACTAACAGCACGTGACTGTGATGTTGTACTAATATGGGGGCAGAAACCCCATTAGAGTTTATGGAATCCGTGTAGTTTCTTAGCTAACCACTTTTTAATGAGTATAGGTTTCCATGTCGGGGGGTCCCCAAGCGGACTCTCCGAACAGAATACCGAACGCAGATGTAAACCGGGCCTCACTCTGCTCTACCTGGAGGAACAGCTGGATTCTGAACAATCTGGTTTGATGAACTAGTTGATGTCTAGGTGAAGGAGGCCATGTGTCTATTTCCTGTCTGCCTATTGTTTTTATGGTCATTTCAGCTTGATTGGTCTCACTAGATGTTGCCTCCACCGACCAAGTAGTCCTCCAGCAGAGAGTGGACCTCCTACTCCCACAAACCATTTCTCTGTCTCGCCCCTTAGGAAGTGTGGGAACATCTCTTAAATAGTGAACTGTCTCCGGCCCTCAGTAGCCATGATAATGCCTGACATCAGTGAGTTGCACCATGGGAGAGCACCAAACAGCTTTGCCCGCAATGCAAAGCTTGGGCACCACTTAGTTCAACCCTTAAGGAATCATTGTATGATACAGCTTTCAGATGATACCAAAGTGGAGTCCCCTATGATCATACAATTCAATTGTGAATAGGTGGCAAATGTTTTTGTAGGATAACCTTTTTAATTATATGTCTAAGCAGTGGGGTTGTTGCTCCCTATCATTAAGACATACTAAGAAATTGACCAGCACTGAATATAATGGTATTGAATTTAGGCATTCCTAAAAGATATTTTCCACAATATCTGATTTTTCAGACTATTTATATGAGAGTGAAGACTAGACAAAGACAGAATTACGGAGGGCTATAAAGATGGGCGATGTTTACATTTTACAGCGGGATCGCTTTACATATTTCTGCTCGGCCTCTTTGTATAATTAAAATCAGTGATGTTGTAAGGAGGCCATTAACATGGATGCGGCTGGAGAGGGCCGACCCCGAATATTTTATTTTATTAAACAAATGACAATTCAAAGTGGGTGCAGTGAACGGCCATAAATCCTGCCTCCTATCAACTTGTTCTGGGTGATCACATTAAATAAATTTGCATGCTTACATGGAGTTTTCTCACTTCTCTATACACAACATGCATAAATTGCCATGTAAATAGGAAAACCAATTAAATCTGGCCGCTTCGGTTGACTACTGGAATATTGTCTTTTTGTATTACAGGTTTATAGCTATTGTGAAAAAAATATAGCCCAAAATAATATACAATGATAGAGTTGTATTGGGGAAGTAAAAATAGAGCATTCCTAACAAAAATAACTTCAGTTCTTAAAGGGAACCTGTCAGGTGGATTTGGGACACTAAACCACCCACAAGTCTTTATAGACCAGGGGTTTGGTTTCTTAAATAGTCTCATTTAAAATACATCCATGCCCGCAATAGAAATAAACCTTTATACTTACCTGGACATGAGTCTCAGCGGACTCATCCCTGGTTTTCCTGGCGCATGCGCACTGAAGCCAAGGTGTACTCATTTGGCTTCAGTGGAGAACTGCTTTGGGGCGGGAAGCGAGTTTAAAGCTTTTTTTTTTTTTTTTTATTGTGGGAATGGATGGCTTTATAGCAGGGTGATTTGGCACACTTAACCCCCAGTCCATAATGACTTATGGGTGGTTTAGTGTACAAAATTGATCTGACAGATTCTCTTTAAAAGAGTTTTTTTTTTTTAAACAAAAAAGGTCTATTAGTGCTATTAATGGTTTAATAAGTGCACCTAAATATTAATGGTTTAATAAGTGCACCTGAATACCTTTAGCAGTGTTTTGAATGATTTTGGGGTTTCTCTGGGAGCTCCTGGCATCCTCTGCATTTATTTACATGGTGTAGCTTCCTGCTGTCTTAGCTCATGCAATGCATCATGGTAGTTGTAGGCTAACTCACACTACCTTCCTCTCACTCCCTCCCCCTCTCTGTCTCCCTAGCTAACTTACGCACTACTAGCCCTTCCCAACTAACTAACTCAGCCCACCCCTCCACCTCATCATACTTAATTGTCTTTCTGTCCAGACTTCCATTCTGCAGGGACAGCTCCTCCACTTCTTTAACTCTGCGGGTGCATGCGCAGGCTGGCGGTGCCTCTGATGCCTGCATAGTAGAGATAAAGTGCCACCTCTACTGTGCAGGCACCAGAGGCACCTCCGACCTACGCATGCGTTGGCAGAGTCAAAGAAGAGGAGGAGCCATCCCTTCAGAAGGAAGTCTGGACAGGAAGACATGCAAGTATGATTGGGTGGAGGGGTGAGGGCAGGGGAGTATTGGCGACGTTCTGTTTCTGGAAACGGGGAAAAGGAATGTCACCGAATAATCAGAAAATATTCATGGGGCGGTCACATGACCACCCAAGGATATGAGATTTGCAAAAGTAACTAATTTAGAAATTAGGCAGGGGGAGGGTGTTTAGATTAGTGTAGGAATTGCATATTATCACCGACAACCCCTTTAAAGACACTCATCTCCTATCTGAGAGTTAGAGAGTAAGTTTCAGTTTGGGTCTCCCGAGCGGCTCCCCCAGCAATGGGGAGAATGAGGGACCAAAAATCCTCCCTAAAGATTCCATGTGAATGGAGCAGGACTAGTGCTCCATTCACTTCTATGAGGCTGCTTGGACTGTAATCTCCAGCAGACCGTTAGAAACGAAAGGATCACTGGTCACACAAGCGTACAAGCACTACATTCACAAGGAGGCCTTTCAGTCCTCTCTTCTTCTGATCACTGCTGGTCTCAGTGGTCAGACCTCCAGTGATTGGACACTTCATAAGCCTTCTGGAAGAAAGCAGTCATGTTTTTCTACCTTGTGAGTCTCCAAGTCTCTTTTTACGTCCTGAAATATACTGGGACTATGTTCAGGTTGCCTGCCTGTTATATTCACCCCTGTATAGGAAGTCAGGGTATAGATGAAATAGCAGATGTATAGCTATAATATGATAATACAGTTATGACAATGGGGGGGTGATTAGACAATATTGCATGTAGCATCTGTATATAGAGCAGGTTCTTAGGTAGTAAACCACACAGAGCTTTTATTAATTGCAGGCCGTATGAGTATATAGATGATTGAAGGCGGTTTTTGGAGTAAGCTCCTCTGAACTCTGCCCAGACATCTCTGTACGGCAGGCGTATTAGCACTAAGCGCTCACAAAACTCTCCCAGAGCCTCAGCCTGGACCTCACACAACTCACCCCCATCTCCGCTGATATTATAATACTTTTTGCAGACCCAGATTTTGACAAGTAAATCTCATATTTTAAACACAGGATTAAAAATTTTTTATTACTCCTCGAGAGGATTAGTCCTCAAAGCCGGAAATCTACGACAGAAAGACAGGGAAATGAGGAGAGGGCTGTAAATGAGAATTTATTTGTCAAAACTTGCTTGTGAGGCTGCAGAAAAGTGGCAGATTGGACAGTAAGTGACCGTGGAGACAAATATACTGGGGGTAACGCATTACCTGACCCATAGTATATAAAGAACCCACGAAGCAGGAGATCACTCCAAAATGGCTGCCTGTACAGTCAGGAAGTATTCATCATGGTGACTAACCAGAGTTATTAGTATGACTGTAACTTAGTGTGACGTGTGATATACTGTCCATATTGGTTGTCACCTAGTCCACAATCGGCAGCATACCTCATAACTTTCAGTGGACTGAAAGAGGGACAAAATTTACGCAAACTAAGCCAAGCCTCTAAACCCCATCTATTCTCCGTTTGGCCCTGCCAAATTCCACCCAGTTCCGTTGCACTTCCATACAGTATAATGCCCCCTTGTGGCCCTAAAATAGCATAAACATCTCATTGTGGTCCTTATAAACTACTAGAGGGAGGACCCGGCTTCGCACGGGTATATTACATTTTATGTTTGTGTAGTGGCCCCATAAGAATTTTCCAGTTTTGCACTGGTGTATTTTGTATGTGGTTTGTGTGTATGTCCATAAGCGTCATGTGGTTATGTGTATCTCATTTTGGATATCAGTGAAAAACCTGTGATCAGTTGTTATGGATACCTGGAGTAAAGCTGTATCTAATCCTTCCCCATGTAGTACTGTGTTTAGATGCAAGTGTCTAATTCTTGTTGGTGTGGTACTTTGTGCAGATGCACATATCTAATCCTCCCCATGTGATATTGTGTGAAGAGGTGCGTATCTAATCCTCCAGTAAGTGAAACTGTGTGCAGATGCGCGTATCTAATCCTCCCCCATGTGGAACTGTGTGCTGAGACGCGTATCTAATTCTCTGGCATGTGGTACTGTATGCAGAGGCCTGTATCTAATCCTCCCCTGTGTGGTATTGTGTGAAGAGGCGCGTATCTAATCCTCCCCGTGTGATACTGTGTGCTGAGACGCGTATCTAATTCTCTGGCTTGTGGTACTGTGTGCAGAGGCATGTATCTAATCCTCCAAAGTGTGATACTGTGTGCACACACGTATCTAATCCTCCCCTGTGTGGTACTGTGTGAAGAGTCGCGTATCTAATCCTACTGCATGTGGTACTGTGTGCAGACGCGTGTATCTAATTCTATGGCGTGTACAACTGTGTGCAGACGCACGTATCTAATCCTCTGGAGTGTGGAACTGTGTGTAGACGTGTGTATCTAATCCTACGGCATGTGGTACTCTGTGCAGACGTGTGTATCTAATCCTATGGCATGTACAACTGTGTGCAGACGCGCATATCTAATCCTCTGGAGTGTGGAACTGTGTGTAGACGCGCGTATCTAATTCTACGGCATGTGGTACTGTGTGCAGACGCGCGTATCTAATCCTCCCCCATGTGGTACTGTGTGTAGACGCGCGTATCTAATCCTACGGCATGTGGTACTGTGTGCAGACGCGTGTATCTAATCCTATGGCGTGTACAACTGTGTGAAGACATGTGTATCTAATCCTCCCCTGTGTGGTATTATGTGAAGAGGTGCGTATCTAATCCTACAGTGTGTGGAACTGTGTGTAGAAGCATGTATCCAATCCCCCGGCATGTGGTACTGTGTGCAGACATGCGTATATAATCCTATGGCATGTGGTACTGTGTGTAGATGAGCGTATCTAATCCTCCCCCGTGTGATACTGTGTGCTGAGACGCGTATCTAAATCTCTGGCTTGTGGTACTTTGTGCAGAGGCATGTATCTAATCCTCCAAAGTGTGGTACTGTGTGCACACACACATATCTAATCCTCCCCTGTGTGGTATTGTGTGAAGAGGCGCGTATCTAATCCTTTGGCGTGTGGAACTGTGTGTAGACGCGCGTATCTAATCCTACTGCATGTGGTACTGTGTGAAGACGCGTGTATATAATCTTATGGCGTGTACAACTGTGTGAAGACACGTGTATCTAATCCTCCCCTGTGTGGTATTGTGTGAAGAGGTGCGTATCTAATCCTACGGTGTGTGGAACTGTGTGTAGACGCATGTATCCAATCCCCCAGCATGTGGTACTGTGTGCAGACGCGCGTATATAATCCTATGGCATGTGGTACTGTGTGTAGACGCGCTTATCTAATCCTCCCCCATTTGGTACTGTGTGCTGAGACGCGTATCTAATTCTCTGGCTTGTGGTAGTGTGTGCAGAGGCATGTATGTCATCCTCCAAAGTGTGGTACTGTGTGCACACACACGTATCTAATCTTTCCCTGTGTGGTATTGTGTGAAGAGGCGCGTATCTAATCCTTCGGCATGTGGAACTGTGTGTAGACGCACGTATCTAATCCTACTGCATGTGGTACTGTGTGAAGACGCGTGTATCTAATCCTATGGCGTGTACAACTGTGTGCAGACGCGCGTATCTAATCCTCTGGAGTGTGGAACTGTGTGAAGACGCGTGTATCTAATCCTATGGCGTGTACAAATGTGTGCAGACGCGCGTATCTAATCCTCTGGAGTGTGGAACTGTGTGTAGATGCCTGTATCTAATCCCCCGGCGTGTGGTACTTTGTGCAGATGCGTGTATCAAATCCTTCAGTGTGTGGAATTGTGTGCAGAAGTGCGTATTTAATTCTCTGGTTTGTGGGACTTTGTGCAGACCCGTGTATCTAATCCTCTGGTGTGTGATACTGTGTGCTGATCTGTGTATCTAATCCTCTGATGCGTGTATCTCAGTTTGGATATCAGGGTTGTATTGTGCATGTGGAGTGACCGTGTGTATTGCAGTTGGAATATGAGTGAAAGTCTTGCAGGTTTGTATTGGCTAAGGGGGGGGGGCACTGTGTTTGAAATGCTGTATCTCAGCAACGGTACGTCCGAGCGAGTTGGAGTCTCGTCTTAAACCTTCCCGGATATCTGAAGTATCTCTGTACCAAGTTTGGTGAAGATCGGTCCAGTCGTTTGGTTCGCATTAGAGCACAGACAGACAGACAGACAGACAGACAGATAGACAGACAGACAGACAGAAATTCATTTTTATAATATAGGGAGATAATGTACTCACCTTATGGCAGTGGTTCTCAACCAGGGTTCGATCGAACCCTAGGCCCTATGCACGGTTCATTTTGTGTACCAGTAAAAAAACATATACCTATGTCTTGAATTTGGAAAAAAATCATATTTGATTTATCACTAAAGAAGGGTTTGGTGAATGTGCATATGAAACTGGTGGGTTCGGTACCTCAAACAAGGTTAAGAACCACTGCCTTATGGTCTTCAGAAACTATAATATCCGCATACCATATCGCTTCCATTTTGTGTCCTCACACCATAATCCTTCCCTGTTATTGTGATCCTCACACTTTATAATGCTCCCTCATCGCAGTCCCCACACTATAAACCCCAATATTGCAGCCTACATTGTAATGCCCCCTTCTGATGGTCCCCACACTATAAAGCTATCTTCTTACAACTCCCACAGTGTGGTGCTCCAGTCTTGTGCCCCCACACTGTAATGCCTCCTTCTTGTGCCCCCACACTGTAAAGCCTCCTTCTTGTGGCTCTCACATTATAATGACCTCTTCTTGCAGCTCAGACACTGTAATATCCCATGCGAAAATGATCAATAATAAAAAAAAACAAAAACAAACAACTGACCCGTTCCTCTCCAATCCACTCCAGTCTTTGTTGCTGGTGACTTCAGTTAGCAGCAGGCACAATATAATAATAATAATAATAATAATAATAATAATAATAGGGGTTAGCACTGCAGCCTTGCAGCGCTGGAGTCCTGGTGTTCAAATCCCGCCAAGGGCAAAAAACCATCTGCAAGGAGTTTGTATGTTCTCCCCGTGTTTGCATGGATTTCCATCCCATATTCCAAAAAAAGACATACTGATAGGGAAAAATGTACATTGTGAGCTCTATGTGGGGCTCACAATCTACATTAAAAAAAATAATAATAAAATAAAATTAAAAAAAATAAAAATAATAATAATAATAACTATAGTGCCAGAGGCTGAATGCACACTTGTCAAAAAACAAAAAAAATATACGGGGGGGGGGGTTTGCTTATAACTAAAGAATTTATTTTTTAAAAAAGAGCAGTGGTTTAAAGCTGAGCTCCTCTTTAAGAAATGGGTAAACAAAGTATAAGTATAAACCCTCTTATCAACCCCAAATTCTCAGCTATAACCCACACTAGGTCACGGCAGACTTTTAGCCCCCAAAAGAAAACAGAAGTAGCTATTCTCAGACTGGGAATTTTAATTTCCTGCAGAGTCAGACCTGGACATGGACCCACTGGATTACTATTAGATGTGATTTATAGCTAGACTGGATTACAGAGTTGAAGGGATTATCTGTCCTTTAACCATAACCCCTGCTATGAGGTTTTCTGTTTACCAGAGGGAATCTCCAGGTCTCAGGAAGGTCTCAAGTAGTATCAGCTGGAAAGTGCAGGCAGGCAGCAGGCATAGGTTAAGGCAGGCTGTTTATTTGAAGACTGGTTATGGCCATAAATTATGGCAGGCAGAGATTAGGATAAAGTCAGGAGTCCGGACCTGGGAATCTTGTCATGTATGGTCAGTAAGAGGTTTCTGTACAATCACAGGACTGGAAACATCATCAGCCAGAGCCATTTCCATCTAGTGTGCGATTAGAGAGAACTATGGATGAGGAAGGGGATGTGACTGCACCTCCATCACTGGACTGGGATTGCCTGCCTATGACTTCATCATAACTACTTGTTTAATCTGATAGAGTGTACACAGTGATCTTTTTACATGTATAATTATGTTTATTATCCCTATGTAACACACATAGTGACATCACTATGTGTATTATCCCTGTCCTGTGACATCACTGTGTGTATTATCCCTGTACTGTGACATCACTGTGTGTATTATCCCTGTCCTGTGACATCACTATGTGTATTATCCCTGTACTGTGATATCACTGTGTGTATTATCCCTGTACTGTGACATCACTGTGTGCATTATCCCTGTACTGTGACATCACTGTGTGTATTATCCCTGTACTGTGACATCACTGTGTGTTTTATCTCTGTACTGTGACATCACTATGTGTATTATCCCCTGTACTGTGACATCACTCTGGGCATTATCCCTTTACTATGATATCACCATGTGTATAATCTGTAGTGTAAAATAAGTGTAAGCATTATCTTTGTGTGTAAAATAGACCAAAATAATTGTACACATTTAACATTTTGGAATGGGGCCTCATGGTTACTTAGTAAACCACTGGAGTTGTAGTTCAGCTAACGCCTGACAGCCACGAGTTGGAGATGACAAAGATCATTCAGAATTTCTGTTTACATGCATAGAACAACAAGGTGCATTTCACTCTTACATATCAGTCTGCTCTGCAAGATGTTAATACAGGAGAATTCCTATATAATTCAGTGATAGCCTTCCCTCTCTACCTGTATAAATAAGGGTGCGGGCTGGATGGGGCGATCGCCCTATACTTTTAAAGTAAGCAGTGATCTGAATCGATCTGCAGTAGAGAAACTCCAGGATTTAAAGACAATTTGTCAGCCCTGTGACCCCTCCTCTATTTATTCGCCTTTATAAGTCTGCAGGAGAGGTCATGAACATGAGATTAGATGCCTCTATATATCAGGGCCCTTCAAAGCTTTGAAACGGCTGCATGATATGGATGTGACTTGAGGTCAGATCTACAGCTGGTAAATGGGAATCATTTCATGGGCAGGACTGTTGTGTGCTGGAGGTCAAATGCTTTCAAAATTCATTTGATACCAGAAGCGTCGTCATATCTAGACTTCATACAGAAGATGCTGCAGGTATACATACACGGGCAAGAATTACCCAAAAATACAAGACTTAATAAGTGTAATATTCTATCATTGTAATGCTCCTTGTTATATGTCGCATTAATCCAGTAGTGAAATGCTAAAGAGCTGTTCATGTGATTTCTCTTAACCATCTAATTTTTGGGCGAACCTGCCGAGATTTGTTTCATTTCGGGTTTGGGTGGCTCTTGTCCCTGATTTGTTTCGGGTCCAACAAGTACTGACAGAAACGGAATTGAAATTATTGTACTCTGGGGTCTCTTCAGATCTCACAGTATAATAGCTGAAGGCCCAGGGAAGGTGTAAAAAATAAACAACATTTATATTAATTTTCCTTCGCGTCTTCTGGATCTCCTTCTGGTGTCCGGCACTCTCTATTGGTTTCCTTGTCATATCATATACCTGGCTCACCGCTGAGGTCTGTGATTGGGTCTCATTGGGGATATGGGCACATTGAGCATTGTGGCTTTGGACAATCACAGGCCTCAGCAGTGACCTGAGGCATATGACGTCACCAGAAGACCGCCAAATCCTGCGAGGTGGCCCAAAAGAGGTGAGGGAAGGGGAGTATAAATGTTTATTTTTCACCTCTCCTGGGCCTCCACCTATTATATTCTGGGGTCCCAAGAGTATAATAATTTGCTGCAATTAATATCGCAGCAGCCATTTTAGCAGTGGAGTAACTACCGCCGTAGCAGCAGAGGCAGCTGCCACAGGGCTATCATTATACTCGGGGGTCTTTTCGGACTCCCGAGTATAATGATCGGAGGCCCGGGAGAGGTAAGAAGCATAAAAAACACTGTTACTTACCTCTCCACGATCCGGGCAGGCTTCAGCCTAGTCGTCGGACGTCATTGAAGATGGACTACTTTGGGGGCCGACAGCGTAGGACCCGGGAGATAGTTGAGTAACAGAGTTGTTTTGTTTTTTTCTCCCCCTGGGTCTTCGATTATTATACTCTGGGGTAAAGACCCCAGAGAATAATAATTGTTTATGGGTGTCCACAGTGGGACATAATACTGTGTGCAGGGGCAACTATGGGGTACAATACTGTGTGCAGGGGCCACTATGGGGGATAATACTGTGTAGAGGGGCCACTATGGGGGATAATACTGTGTGCAGGGGCCACTATGGGGTACAATACTGTGTGCAGGGGCCACTATGGGGGATAATACTGTGTAGAGGGGCCACTATGGGGGATAATACTGTGTGCAGGGGCTACTGAGGGACATAATACTGTGTGCAGTGTGCAGGGGCCACTGAGGGACATAATAGTGTATGCAGGGGCCACTAAGGGACATAATACTGTGTGCAGGGGCCACTATGGGGCACAATAGAGCGCGCAGGAATGCGTAGGAGGGGGGCGGTGTTGGTGTCGGTCCGGGGGTGGCGGGATGTCAAAAGTTCACCACGGGGTCCCGCCATTCCTAGTTACACCACTGCATTTTAGTTTCTCCAGGATGAATTTCCAATTGTTTGGGATATACAGATTGAATCGGGTTCATGATGAAGCGGTTGGTCCATCTCTACCATTATGTATCCATATAACTCCATTGTGATTTTCTATGGGCACTATATAGTACTATAAAAATACTTAGAACTAGTAATAGAATTTGCATAGTTTATTTTGGAACGCCAAAGGTTTTTGAGGGATTTTTCCAAGTATACACAGCCAGGGCCTCCACTATAATAATGCTTACACTGCCATCTATTGGCTGGCTTAGAGTTCTGTCTGCATTGCAAGCAAATCCCTATCGGACTTGGCTATAGTGTAAATGTCATGACTGCTGTATCTAAAGAGACGTTAGGCCAGGTTGGCTATAAATTACTTGCAAATACTTCGTCCCCAGAACAAACCTTGGGATTTTAAAACAGGTTCACCAAATTGTCAATTAAGAGAAAATCAATGGCGAGCCATTTATCACCTTGTTAATCCTACCAAAGAGACCGCTTCAAAAATCAATAGCTTTCCGTCACCAGGGACCAATCGAAGAGAGGAACGGGGTCAACATCTGCTGTATCAGGGCAGGAGAAATTTATAATCTTTGAGAAAATTCTCAGGTCGCCGATCGTCACATTGAGAGAGTAATAAAGTTATAAGAGGAAAAAAAATCCCCATTAAAAAAACAAGACTTCGGAGAGTTTGTCAATACGAATGTCGACCGTGTCAGAAATTATGAATATTCCCAGTTCTTTGATGCCAGGCGCGATTTATAAGGGCAATAAATATCACTTACGGAAGATTTAGCAGTGACATCACCCGAGAACATCTAAATTTATTCCTCATCGATGTATCAGTATGATGGAAGAGCGACACAGACATTTATTCGCTTCAGACACATGACTGATATGTAATACAGCACACCTATGGGGCCCTACTCACATGGAAGTTTATTCTGTTAGATTCATATGGGGTGCACCATATGGTGGCACACAGGATAGTAGTATTTAATCTTAAGGACTGTGTGTGGCCATACAATTTGGAGCCACAGGGGGCAGTGTGCAGCTCAGGTATTCAACGATCACAGAACAGAAGTCGCGCACCACTCTACTCACCAGGAGATGAACTAGGCATAACACAGAAGTATCTGGCAGTCGCTTACTCCAAGCTCCCCATTCAGAATAGAAGCAAGCTTGGCTGAGCCAAGTGTGCATGTGTATGGAAGGGTGTTGGGCAAAATTACATTTGGTCAAATGGCTTTTGGCTGATGGAGTCAGTCCAAACTCACAGATGACCATTTACTATTCCTCCTTAGATATACCTCCATAACACAGCAATCGTTCTATTGGATTACACATATATATTCAGCACAGTATAGTACCAAAGACTTCTAAGGCTAGGTTCACAACTGTGCCAGAGTCTCCGCTACAGAAACCCATGAAAATCAGCGGAGAGAAAAGTCCTGCATGGAGGGATTTTGTCTCTGCTGGTCTCAGTATAAAAATGGTGGACACCCGACAGACACCCAACGGATCCCATGGGGTCCACAGGTAATCATTGTTTAAGAGGATGGACTCTCCACCGGGGGATCCAAACGACAGAGAGCCCAGCGCAGATGTGAACCTAGCCTAAGACATCATAGAACTTGAAACCTTTAGCAACTTTTTAATATGACCGTGCCATGTGCTTAAGGTCTTAGGCAGTGACTCAGATATTGCTCAGAGAGTAGAAAAGTCATGTCATGTCATAGACCTAAGCCCACAGTATTAATAAGATTTTTCTAAAAATACATTTAGCTGGAGAATCTCCATTTGGTACATTATTATGGGGAGATATGACTCTATAATGCAGCATTAATTATACTGGATTCCATATATCCACTCAGTACAGTATACTGCCATAGACTAAGCTATCACACAACTGGAAACTTTTTGGAACTTTTTAATATTGCCATATACAGTTCTTAGGCAATGGGTCATCTATGACTGCTCACCTCAGTCTGCATTATTAATCAGATTTTTCTAGAAATGCATTAGACAGGGAAGGTCTCCTCTTCTGCTCAGTATACTCAGGGTAACGTGTTGCAGTCTAATAGATCACACCTTATGAACAGTCTCTTATCACACACACAGTGGAGTTCATTGGTGTAGGCCTGACTATTCCAAAAGGACTTGTGTAGCCTTTTGTTGGAAGAAGTGGATGTTCTTGTAGATGATAACAAGGGTCAAGGAAGGTTAAGAGAAATTGGTTAAGTTCCTTCCCTCCCTCCCAGTAATTGATTGTTTAGGTTTGGTACAGAAGCTGTGTCACACATCACAGGAGGAAAAACACACGGAGGCCCATATATCATACAGTCACTATGCCCCAAGGCTTATGTTCTGCCTGTGATAATGTCTTACAAAATGAGTCTTTAAATGTATTGTATTATATTGTATCTATACATTTTATATTAAAAACATTATTTCTTTTTTGCTTTTTTTCCATCAATTAAAGTTGACATACTGTGGGTCAGGGGCCAACTATATGGGACCTCCAGCGTCACCCAGAATCTCAGGCTCTAAGGATCCTCTGATCTCAGTATTTCAGTGTATTATTGTATTCACTTGCTTGGTATGTTTCTTTAATTAACATTAAATTGGGTTTCCAGCAAAAAAGACATTGTGAAAAGGTTTACAATGGGTTAAACCAATAAATATATTGCTCAGATTTTTTTTTTCGGCCCCAACATTATTTCTAAAGTTTTGGTGGGAGATTGTTTAGGTTTTCATTTGTTGAAGACCGTAAAACAGGATTCCACCTTGCAATATGTTGGGAGGGAGGGCAGGCAAGTGATTTGTTGTTGTTCTCCTGTACACGGCATCAATGACCTTCTCAGATCAGCTATGTGTCATATCCAAGGGCAACACAGCTAAACAAATCTGACCAACCATCTAATCACAAGGATGAAATCATTAAAGGTCCAAGCCAATAAACTGAAGAAGTCATTTAAAGGGGGATTCTGGGCTTCAGAAAAAAAAAAAGTTTATTCATTGTATTATGACAAACTGGGCAAATTTTTCATTTAATTTTTAGCAATTTTTTTTTTTGTCATTTTCAAGATTTCTGAACAAATTCACTGTTTAGAGGATGAAGGATCAGTCCTGGTCCTTATGATGGACACACAGGTGCATGACTTGTTGCAGTTATCAGATGACCGCAGTTGTGTGATCACATGACCAGGACAGATTTTAATCCTCCAGAAGGACACACTGTGGTTCACTGAAGGCAAACCGATATACTGAAAGTTGCAAAGAACTCGAAAAAATAAAAAAAAAGACCGGGGTCTCATGGTGTAAACGCTGCGAATCCCATGCCCACTTTGTGGTAAAAACCATGCTGTGGACACGCCACAATTTCCAAAACTGGCGTGCTTTTGGAAATCGCAGCGTGCCAATTATACTTACGGAATGAGGGCGCTGTCATTGCTACAAAAAGCTCATTTACATATTGACAAAGACAGTGATAACCCAGCAGGGCTGGGTTGGTATGCTGACTCCCACTGACAGACTCCCTTTAAATATCAAATCCAATTATTTCTTTGACTCCCAACACCATCGCAGATCAGCTGTGATGATGGAGGCCATATCCGCTTCACAGGCCTGTGACACCAAATTCATTGAGCTGCCTCTTTGCAGCTAAGTCCCATTCAAGAGAATGGAGCCGAGTGCAATACCAAGCATAACCACTATACAATATATGTGCTTGGTATTCAGGGAAGAGCATTATGTGCTGACCAAATGCTGAAGTCTCTTCAAATAGCTGATGGTGTCAGACTTCTACTTATCATGACCTTATGAGCCATTCAGGCTTATGGAAAAGCTGGGTGAGAATCAATACTGCCATAACATAGCAAAGTTTTCCTAGTAATATGCCCCAGTAATATGGAATATGTAGATAGTGGAGCCATTCAGGAGTATGGTAAAGCTGAATGGTAAGCGATAGTGACCACTGAATGGAAAGTTTACCCAACTGTCAGTAAAAAAATTCCTGATCATATGGAATATATGGGTAGCCAAGCCATTCAGGATTATGGGAAGAGTGTGTGAGAGTAATTATTGACATAACATAGCTCCTAGAGGATTTATTCAGACACCTGAATGAAAAATGTGCCCAGTTATTTACCAAAAAACCTATAAATATGGCTTGTAGAGGCCATTCAGAGGTATGGGAAAGCTGGGTGAGAATCAACACTGCGACAAAATAGCTGCTGCAGGATTTATTCCACCTTCTAAATGGAAAATTTGTCCAGCTGTCCAGTAACCCCCCCCCCAAAAAAAACAAACAAACAAACAAACAAACAAACAAAAAAACAAAAAAAAAAAACAACTACCCAAAACAATAGTTTGGAATATATAGGTAGTGGAGCCATTCAGGAGTATAGAAAAGCTGGGTGAAAATCAATATTACCATACTATAGCTACAGGATTTAGTCAAACCTATGAATGAAAAGTTTATACGGTTCTTCAGGAAAAAGCAAAAGTAGGTAGCAGAGTCATTCAGAAGTATGGGAAAGCTGTGTGACAATCAGTATAAACACCTTATAACTTTCACAGGGTTTATTCAGGTACCTGCATTGAAAACCTCCCCATATATCTCATATATTCAGGGCTATGGAAAAGTCAGCCATTCCTATGAAGTGATCATATAGAATTGGACGACACTCCAGATTACGTTCTGATCTTTGCCAGAGATGCTCCTTATGTTTTTAAGGCCAGATTTGCTGTATGGCTTTACCGACTGTGGAAAAGTAAAGAGAGCCAAGAACATCTGCCCCGTCTTAATTACAATAGCCGTAATCTGCAAATCTAGAAGAAGGTTAAGTGTAATCTGTCCTAGATCCTCATACAGATGGTTCACATCTTAAGTATTTCTGAAGAACTGAGCTGATCTTTAATGTATTAATCCCGGATTCTCCAGTACAGTATCCCGGGGGTGGGGTAGGTTGTGTTATAAATACTAGCCTTAGCAGTGACCCCCTAAAATATTATGAACCCCCATATAAAAACATGAATGGTCCTCTGCTGAGAGGTAAATAGAAATTCACAGTTTTATTTGTTTCTGGGAAAGCTGAGTAATATCCAATACGTATACCTCCCAACCGTCCCGGTCAGCAGGAGGTATGTCCCAGATTCAACTCATCTGTGTCCAAAGAGGAATCAGATGAGTTGAATACAGTGGTGAAGCAGAGGCGGACAACCCCTACCTCACTACTGTGCCACCTTGGTGCTCCAGGCGCGATGTGATGACATCACTCACATCGCGCCTGCAGCTCCCTGAAGACTCCAGGACGAGAGACTGCAGAATGCGCAGTAGGGAAGCGAGGAGAGATGAGTATCAGTGTCCTCAATGTTAAATTTTGGCAGATTAAGAGAGACATTAAACTAGGGGGGCATATGAGGGGGGCAGATAGAGGAATTAAACTGTGGAGGCAGGTGAAGAAGGACAATAAGCTGGGGATAGATGGAGGGGGCATTAAAATGGGGCAACTGGATGGGGACATTAAGTCGGGGGGGGGATAGCTGGAGGAGGACATTAGAATGGGGACAACTGGAGAAGGATATTAAACTGGGTGTAGATTAATTGCCCCCAGTTCAATATCACCCTCCAGCCACCCAACGGTTTAAGATTCCCCCTATTTGCCCCCAGTTTAATGTCCCCCTCCAGCTGCCCCCACAGTTTAATGTCCCCCTCTAGATGACCACAGTTTAATGTTCTCCACCAGTTAACCCCACAGTTTAAAATCCCTCTCCAGCTTCCCCAGTATAATGTCCCCCTCTAGTTGCCCTCAGTTTAAACTAGGGAGAGAGACTTTATACTGTGGGGTCAATCTGAGTGAACATTATAATGTGGGGGCATATAATATTAGGGTGACTGTAGGAGCATTATACTGTACGGGGAGCAGAAAGAGAAACGGATGGGAATGGGCAGTGGGTGGGAATAAATTTGCTGCAGCACACGTCACACAGTTTCGCTTACGCTGGATTCACAGCAGCGTCTGGACTTCGTTGTCAGGTTTCCGTCTTCTGCATGCAGAAGATGGAAACCTGTCATGCCGAGTCCAGCCGTGAGCGCCATTGAGCGTTTTATGCTCTCTGCGACGAAACCCGTTTTTTTTTTTAAACCGGACACAGAGTACTGCATGTCCGACTCTGTGTCTGGTTTAAAAAAACGGTTTCGCCGCAGAGAGCATAATACGCTCACTGTGGCGCTCACGGCCAGACATTTTTCAAACCCATTCAAATGAATGGGTTTGAAAGATGTCGGCAGGTTTCGGTCTCCTGCCCTGTTTTGTGTAGGAAACGGAAACCTGCAGAATGGACTCCCGGGCGCAGATGTGAACGAGCCCTTATATGTTGTAAATGGTATGGGATGACAAGGGTATATAGAATTATATAGTTATGAAAGTTGTAATAGCAGCTCAGCTTCACCAGATACAGATATTAGAGAGTTAAAAGATATCTAATCCAATGAAACAATTTCACAGAACAGAAGAATAAATTGTAATTTTAAATTCTAAATCAAAGGGGTTGTCCAGAAGTTTTCTACAAATAGCGCCACTTCTGTCTTTAGGCGGTGTCTGGTGTTACAGTTCTTCAAAAAAAAAAAAAAAAGTTCAACTACTGAACAACCCCAAAAGCTCACTTGGACAAAAGTATCTTATAGGGGGTCTCTACAGCCTGACTAACCATGGGACCCCATCTGTCAGACCTGCACTGATCACATATGGACAAAGCCTTGGAAGATTCCGTCAATCGTGAAAAGTGCAGAACCCATTATAGGGGATTACTGTTGGGTATTTTTTTATTTTTTTTGAACAAGCAGCTACAATTCCTACAGAGGTGGTCACCCAGCTTTCCTAGACTTCTGAACTGCAAATCTGCTTATCCATATAGTTATATAGCATGACTGCATAACCAACAAGGTGCATACATGATAACTATCCCAAATTTGCCAGTGTATGTCATGTAAATTCTGCTCAATAACAGGTGTGGTTTATGCCTACCCCACCTAAAAGTGGACATGGGGTGGTGTTTACAGAGAACCTATCACCCCCTTTCACCAACTCCATCCTTTAATAACCACCTCTCCACTGATTCTGGCGCAGCTGAAATTTTTTCTGTAGCCCGTACCGTTCCGGAGCAATCATTATAGATGGTTTTGGTGCCTGATACGTTAACTGGACTCTCTAATGTCAAGTGGGTGGTGTCAAGCAGGAGTAAGCAAAGGGGCGTGACTCAGAGCACCAATCAGTGCTAGAATCACGCCCGCTTGCCTGTTGACATGACAGTAGAGAGTCTAGTTAGCATACACGGTCTATCAATAAGTATGGACTGGGACCCTTGGACTATGGTAAACTCAACGCCGACACCTATTGCACTATTTTAGATAACAGTGTGCTTCCCATAATATGGCGGTTCTATGGGTCGGACTAATGTTACTTCCAGGATGGCAACACCAGCTATCATGTAGCGAGGTCTACCATGGCTTGGTACAGTGACAATCAGGTTAACCGACTAGACTGGCCTGCCCAGTGCCCAGACTTGAACCCTATCGAGCACCTCTGGGACGAGTTGGATCACCGAACTAAGGGGTGCAACAGCCAACTAAAATCGGTGAAAGAGCTTACCTGTCTTCTCCAAGCTGAATGGAATAAAACACCATTAACTGTTATACAAGGACTCGTGGAAAGCATGACCCGCAGGGCTGAGGCTGTAATTGCCGCTGGTGCCGCTCGGACCACAGGTGTCCAAATACTTATTGGCAGACAGTGTATCAGGCACTAAAATGAACAGCACTGATTGCTCAGTAACAGAGGGGGCTAGAGAAAAAAATTCCAACTGTGCGGGAATCAGTTGCAGGGCATCTATTTAAGGAGTTGGTGACAATGGTGAAAGGTCGTCTTTAATTGATCTGATTTTACCAAGCAATGTACCATTGTAAAAATTGTGTTCAGATGTCTAGTAAAGCAGTATGTGAACCCCTGTGGGAACTAAAATGTGGTCACCACCCAACTTTCCTAGGTACAGATAACAAGACTGGTAGCATAACAAGACACAAGAGGACAAGTCAAGGACTTATATTTTCTGGTGATTTTTCTCACTTTGCATCGTGGCATCAGAATATTGCTGGGTATACAGTTTTATCTCTCCAGATAAATGAGACGGCGTCGGGGCAGCCTTGTCACCGCCAACCTTGCTTTATATGCAAAAGACTGTCTACAAGTATTTATTATTTTGTTTAATTTCCGGTCGGTTCTTCAAGTGGACGGACAGATAAATAGCCCTTCATGCTGGCTACATCAGGATAATAGAAGAGATGATCTAGGGTGGGAGCAAAACATGACAGCGTCTCATTCACCTGTCAGTCACGGTGCCAGCTCCTTTGTGAGTGCTCTATACATTAGCTGCTCATGGACTCCTGCTGCCTGCCATGGTATACGGATCTGTTAACAAGTGCTGGTGGTATACTGCACCATGTGCAACAGGAACTGGTGCCCAAAAAAGTGTAAATCGGCAGCATAGGGGCTTCAGTGGCCCCAATCTACTTTCCAGAGGGGAAAGGGGCCACAGTCTGAGGGTCGCAAATATCTATGACAAAGGGGAAGGATGGAGGTGTTCCGTGTCATAGAGAAGCTACAGGACCCAGTATGATTTCTGGGATGGAGTTCCCTGGTCTGTATGCAAGACCCCAAACCTATAGAGAACATGGAATTGATAAAACAGCCATGGCAACAACTGTGGCATCTGTTATGTGTCAGACATACAGCGACAGCAGTCACGGAATAGGTTACACGGCCTATTGATAGGCTTTTATGGATGATTCTGGATATAGATATAGGTGCCTGATAAGTGGAGAAGGAAGCATTATTCTTTAATAAAATATATAACTACGTTTCTTATATTTACCTGTACTATACATTTACGGGAAGTTGTTTTATATACAGTGCCTACAAGTAGTATTCAACCCCCTGCCGATTTAGCAGGTTTGATAAGATGCAAATAAGTTAGAGCCTTCAAACTTCAAACAAGAGCAGGATTTATTAACAGATGCATAAATCTTACAAACCAAAAAGTTATGTTGCTCAGTTAAATTTTAATAAATTTTAAACATAAAAGTGTGGGTCAATTATTATTCAACCCCTAGGTTTAATATTTTGTGGAGTAACCCTTCTTTGCAATTACAGCTAATAATCATCTTTTATAAGACCTGATCAGGCCGACACAGGTCTCTGGAGTTATCTTGGCCCACTCCTCCATGCAGATCTTCTCCAAGTTATCTAGGTTCTTTGGGTGTCTCATGTGGACTTTAATCTTGAGCTCCTTCCACAAGTTTTCAATTGGGTTAAGGTCAGGAGACTGACTAGGCCACTGCAACACCTTGATTTTTTCCCTCTTGAACCAGGCCTTGGTTTTCTTGGCTGTGTGCTTTGGGTCATTGTCTTGTTGGAAGATGAAATGACGACCCATCTTAAGATCCTTGATGGAGGAGCGGAGGTTCTTGGCCAAAATCTCCAGGTAGGCCGTGCTATCCATCTTCCCATGGATGCGGATCAGATGGCCAGGCCCCTTGGCTGAGAAGCAGCCCCACAGCATGATGCTGCCACCACCATGCTTGACTGTAGGGATGGTATTCTTGGGGTTGTATGCAGTGCCATCCAGTCTCCAAACGTCACGTGTGTGGTTGGCACCAAAGATCTCGATCTTGGTCTCATCAGACCAGAGAACCTTGAACCAGTCTGTCTCAGAGTCCTCCAAGAGATCATGAGCAAACTGTAGACGAGCCTTGACATGACGCTTTGAAAGTTAAGGTACCTTACGGGCTCGTCTGGAACGAAGACCATTGCGGTGGAGTACGTTACTTATGGTATTGACTGAAACCAATGTCCCCACTGCCATGAGATCTTCCCGGAGCTCCTTCCTTGTTGTCCTTGGGTTAGCCTTGACTCTTCGGACAAGCCTGGCCTCGGCATGGGAGGAAACTTTCAAAGGCTGTCCAGGCCGTGGAAGGCTAACAGTAGTTCCATAAGCCTTCCACTTCTGGATGATGCTCCCAACAGTGGAGACAGGTAGGCCCAACTCCTTGGAAAGGGTTTTGTACCCCTTGCCAGCCTTGTGACCCTCCACGATCTTGTCTCTGATGGCCTTGGAATGCTCCTTTGTCTTTCCCATGTTGACCATGTATGAGTGCTGTTCACAAGTTTGGGGAGGGTCTTAAATAGTCAGAAAAGGCTGGAAAAAGAGAGAATTAATCCAAACATGTGAAGCTCATTGTTCTTTGTGCCTGAACTACTTCTTAATACTTTAGGGGAACCAAACAGAATTCTGGTGGTTTGAGGGGTTGTTAATAAATGACCCTCTGAATAAAGTTTTCACAATTTAAAAAAAAAAATTAAACAAAGAAATAACATTCTTTTTTGCTGCAGAGCATTTCACACTTCTAGGCTGATCTACAGTCCAAATGTCACAATGCCAAGTTACTTCCGAATGTGTAAACCTTCTAAATCTGCAGGGGGTTGAATACTACTTGTAGGCACTGTATATAAGGACTGTACAGAGTTAGAGTATTATCGTATATACTCGAGTATACTGCGACTTTTTCAGCATGTCCCACATATCAGTAACCCTTATGTGAGGCACACAGGGGGTTAATGTGAG
This sequence comes from Leptodactylus fuscus, assembly GCF_031893055.1. NCBI lineage: Eukaryota > Metazoa > Chordata > Amphibia > Anura > Leptodactylidae > Leptodactylus > Leptodactylus fuscus. Next base: position 40,553,374 of record NC_134275.1, read on the forward strand.
GGACATGATGGGGTTAACTGCTATTACTATGAAGTACATGGAGTTACTAAGCTGCAATGCACATGACCAGACTTTTTATCTGCAATGGTGGATTTCACCCCCTCGGCTTATACTTAAGTCAATAAGTTTTCCCAGATTTTTGTGGTAAAATTAGGGGTCTCGGCTTATATTCGGGTCAGCTTATACTCGAGTATATACGATATCTTACTAGATACAGTGGAGTCACAAGAGCGGTCTTAGTTACTGAGTTTAGTTAAGTTTAGAAGCTGCAGCCTCCTCCCCTTTCCCTGTCCATATTAGAAGTTACACAACCTGATCAATGGAGGACAAAGTTTTTCTTTAATAAGAAATATAATAATAATAATAATAATAATAATAATAATACATTTTATTTATATAGCGCCAACATATTCCGCAGCACTGTACAATTTATAGGGTTCAGATACAGACAGACATACATAACAAAGAACGTCATTTCACACAATGGGACTGAGGGCCCTGCTCAAAAGAGCTTACAATCTACGAGGTAGAGGGGGTGACACAAGAGGTAGCAGGGGCGGCATTGCTTATACAGTGTTCAGACAATTTTGTGCATTAGGAATTGTGATAGGCCTGTCTGAAAAGATGCGTCTTTAGTTTGCGTTTGAAACTGTAGAAGTTGGGAGTTAATCTTATTGTCCGGGGTAGAGCATTCCAGAGAAGTGGTGCAGCTCGGGAGAAGTCTTGTATACGAGCGTGGGAGGTTCTGATAATAGAGGATGTAAGTGTTAGATCATTGAGTGAGCGGAGAACACGGGTTGGGCGGTAGACAGAGATGAGGGAAGAAATGTAGGGAGGTGCGGCTTTATGGAGAGCCTTGTGGATGAGAGTAATAACTTTATATTTTATTCTATAATGAATAGGCAGCCAGTGTAGTGACTGGCACAGACCAGAGGCATCGCTGTAGCGTCTAGCCTGATAGATGAGCCTGGCCGCTGCATTCAGAATAGATTGTAGAGGGGAGAGTTTAGTGAGGAAGAAATATCACAAAGTCCCTTACATTCACCTGCACTATTCATAAAGGAGAGGTTATTTTATAATATGAAGTACACATCAAATAAATATGGTCATACAGTGCTCAAATAAACCCAACATACAATAGGCGAAAAAAAAACCTAACACCTATACCTGGCATCTTTTGAAAAACAGAAAGAGGGACAAAATGTGCGGCGTGCTGTGCGCGCCCATGGCAAATTTAGCTCCGTCCACTTTTACATTGATTCCGCCCATTCTCATTCATTTTTTCAGGTGTCCCCACACAGTATAATCCTCCTACAGTTGCCTATACATTATAATGTCCCCTTCCAACTACCCCACAGTATTAAGCCCCTCTCCTGGTGCCCCAGTTTAAACTCACGGAAACTAGAGGCTGGGACATGAAACTGGAGCAGCTAGAGTGGGGACACTAAACAGTGGGGGTATTTGGAGGGGGGCAATAAATTAATGGCAGCTGGAGCGGGACATGAAATTGGGGGTAACTAGAGGCAAACGGATCCCTCTCCAGCTACTCCCACAGTTTAATGTCCTCCTCCAGTGATCCCCATTGTTTAATGTCCCCCTCCAGTTGTCCCCATTTTAATGTCCCTCTTAATCCCCCAGTTTGTCACCTTCATCTGCCCCCAGTTTAATGTCTCCCCTTTGTCTTCCCTCAGTTTAACATTCCCCTTCCATCTCTGCCCCCAGTATAACGTTCCCCCTCCATCTCTGCCCCCAGTATAACGTTCCCTCTCCATCTCTGCCACCAGTATAATGTCCCCTCTTCATCTCCGCCCCCAGTATAACGTTCCCCTTCCATCTCTGTCCCTAGGTTAATGTTCCTCCTCAATTTGTCGTCAAAGTTTATAACATAAAAACACATACTCACTTTTCCTCGATCCCCTGCCGTTCTGTCTGTAGTCTCAGCTTCAGTGCTGAGCTCCAGCTCCAGGCACGATATAATGACGTCACTCACATTGCGCCTGGAGCTGGAGCTCAGCGCTGCTTCCTTCAATACTGTATTCAACTCATCTGCGTCCTCCGGATGCAGATGAGTTGAAACTGGGACATACATCCCGCCAACCGGAACTGCGGGACATGACCCTGAATCCGGGAATATCCTGCAGAATCCGGGTCGGTTGGGACGTATGCCTAAAACCAACCCTAATAACATGACCATACAGTAATAATGATATACTAGTGTTACTAAGTTTCATGGTGGCCACTAGTCAAGTGCCAGGGCATCTTTAGCTGGATCTATGGGAGAGTTTTCTAGACATGCTCTGTGCAAGGAGTGGGAAGAGATAATGTCAGTAGTGGATGTAATGATGACTCAGTGGTGTTGTCTAAAACTATAAAAGTATCTGTGATGTAAATGAGGTTACTGCTGCAAAGAAAACCCTTACAGAATTGACAAGTGTCAGTCTATTAGGCTTAGTGGCCAGAGTGAAAATAGCAGAATATAGTACTTTATTAAAGTATAGATAGTGACATGGAAAAGTAAAAAAATAATTGATAAATTAAAAAAAAATATTTGTATATTTGTTTAAAGGGAATTTGTCACCACCAACTTCTTATGTTAAAGACTAACGTAAAATTTAGCACTCCTAGTGGCCAAAAAAGGATGAACATTCTTAATTGATGATAATTTGTCAGTACCTGGTTGTGACACATCAAGGTGGTATTTGACACTTTACATATTAAGCGCTCCTATTGCCAGAACTCTGGTTGTGCTGGGTCTTATGGTTCAACCAAATGCAGACAATCCTCTACGGACCCCCCCTGATCTATAGCACCGCTTTCAAAGAGCGATATACCAGTCTGCTACATTCATTGTTAAAACATCACAATCTAAAAGGCGATGACAGCTGGAAAAAAAAATGGGAGGGGGAGCATGGGTTAAAAAAGAGAATTATTTCCAACATTTCAGCTCACAAAAAAAAAAAATAAAAAAAAATCCTGTGAAATTTCTGACCATTTCTCACAGAAGACAAAACCATTTTCCTGGGGATCAATTTAACCTCCGAGAGTCGACTCCTTTCAAGCTATAATCCATCATATTTCCCCATCTCCAATTTTTCTGTGTCGGAGCATCTTAAGTTAGCGATGAATTATTCTACAGAGAGCGGAGAGGGTCCTTCCTAGGTGGCGAGATGAGGGAGTTACCCTACGGCCCGGTGGGTCAGATAGTATTAGGCGGCGGAGCGAGAGAGGCTTAACGTGCGTGCCCCCATATTGGCAGTTGTTGTGTTGTAGTCATCTGTCAAAAGGGTCCTGTAATCAATCACCGCGGTGATCAATATACACCTTATGCATTCATCATCCCCCCTTAAAGGGACTATTAGGATGTGGCTGACTCTTCTAGCAAAGAACAAAGGCAGATAAATAGCACACACATATGTATGCAGGAGAAGGATAGCGGAGAAATTTGGCTTAATAACAACCCCCAACATCCATTTAAAAGGCAGCAACAAAAATTAAAAAAATAAAAAACATTTAAAAAAATTGGGATAAAAGATTTCTTTTTGTAAAACACATTGTGTATGTGGGTAGGTGGCTGAGACGAAGATGAAGGTGGGGGGGGGAATCAGATCTCCGGGGCTGTTGATTGGTCTGTCACTTTGATTTGTGGTCTCCTCTGCCAGGATAATGGGTATATCTAACAGCTGGGCACACGGGGCTCTAGTAAATGTATCGGGCCATGCAGATTGGATGCAGCTTGTAAAGCTTTGTGCTAAGTGCAATGTTCTCGCCTGTTGCAATGTAATTATGGTAACACAAACAAGACGGCGACAGTCCAGAGAAGGGTGGCGGGCATGATGGCGGTTTTGTTTGTTTTACGTATTTAATCGGTCGATATCAATTTGCATTTTTTTTTCTAAATCAATTCTCAGGTGCTGATTCTTTCTGTTTCTGTTATTTTATTCAAGGAATGTTAAAGTCGACACAGAAAATTCATCTGCTCGCTCTGATAATCTGTATCCGAACTTGTTCCTGACAAATGGGATTAGAAAAACATGGCTGCTTTCTTCAAGTAACAGCGCCACCTCTGTCCACAGGTTGTTTGTGGTATTTCAGTTCAGTACTATTGAAGTAAATGGAACTGCAATACCACATACTACATGAGGTCTATAGCTATGAACTGTTGTTGGTACTGTCACTCAGCTCATGTGTAGTGAAATGAACTAAGCTGCAGTACCACACACCACCTGTGGACAGGTGTGGTGCTATTTATGAAAGAAAGCAGCCAATTTTTTCTAATCCTGTACAGAAAGAAACATGAGGGCTGCATTATTATTAATATTATTATTATTATTATTATATTTTGAGTCCAGGAAGCCTACGCTGTAGGACCGGGTCTGCCCATGTATTACATGGGTGACCATTCATTTGAATATCATACATTCTTATCAATGGGGGTCTACCCTCTGGGACCACTGCAGATCATGAGAACAAAGGGACATAGGTAGTCCGACCCACATGTTGTGCATTTTTCTTGTTCCATCCTTTAGTTTCCCACAGCTGCCTACAGTAGGTGATCCGCTGGGCCACTGAATGATTCCATGGCACATGCTCAGTAAAAGCGGCCAAAGACATTACACGAACGTTGTCTGAACACACACAAACCATTTAATGTGCAAGGCGGAGTCCCGAATCTTCCCTGATATTGGCGAAAAAGGTTCAGGCATGTTGGACTTCAATATGTCAACCATTTGTTCTTAATGGAGATCAACTGAGCATTTGGTTGACATCTGCCTAAGGTGTAGGTTTACCTTTAATTTACTTTGGTGGGATCTGGTGAAGATCTAATGTCATCAATTCAGGATGGTTGAACTTCAAATAGGTATAGGGTCTACTTTTCATAGAGTCTGAGTTAGGTGATGTATTAAGGTACCAAGGTGAGGTACACTGAATGCCATCCTTTGATGTCTCGCTGTCATTGGAGCATTCTGGTGACCTAATGTCAGGGTCTGCTGCAGGGGCGTAACTACCGTGGTAGCAGCAGTAGCAGCTGCCACAGGGCCCGGGCCATTAGGGGGCCCGGTGACAGCCGCTACCGCTGCGGTTTTTTTTCAATAGGCAGTTACGGGCCATATTCACTTGCCGATCCTGGCTGGGCCGGGATCGGCAAGTGACACCGCGGGCCCCACAGGGGCTATCATTATAATGACCGGCGGATCAGGAGAGGTAATAAACATAAAAAACTGTTACTTACCTCTCCGCGATCCTGCCAGGCCTCCGTCCTACTGTTGTCTGACGTCACATGAACCCAGCATGCTTCCCGGGTCATGTGACGTCCGACGTCATTAACGAAGGACGCGAGAGGAGGACAGCACAGGAGCCGGGGAACAGGTAAGAAGCAACAGTGGTTTTTTCTTTAATGTTTTTATTCCCGATTTAGTCTCCGATTATTATACTCTGGGGTCTGAAAAGACCCCAGAGTATAATAATTGTTTATGGGTGTCCACAGAGGGACACTATTGGGGTTAACACTGTGTGTGCAGGGGACACTATAGGGGTTAACACTGTGTGTGCAGGGGACACTATAGGGGTTAACACTGTGTGTGCAGGGGACACTATAGGGGTTAACACTGTGTGTGCAGGGGACACTATTGGGGTTAACACTGTGTGTGCAGGGGACACTATAGGGGTTAACACTGTGTGTGCAGGGGACACTATAGGGGTTAACACTGTGTGTGCAGGGGACACTATTGGGGTTAACACTGTGTGTGCAGGGGACACTATTGGGGTTAACACTGTGTGTGCAGGGGACACTATTGGGGTTAATACTGTGTGTGCAGGGGACACTATTGGGGTTAATACTGTGTGTGCAGGGGACAGTAAGTAAGGGACATAATAGAGTGCGGAGGAGGGGGTCAGTCGAGGTCTTCGGCGTCAGTTGGGATGGGGGGGGGGGGGGGCCCATGTCAAAAGTTCGCCACGGGGCCCCGCCATTCCTAGTTACGCCACTGGTCTGCTGGTTCCATCAGGATATACCATTTGTAACCATTGCATTAGACTGTTGGCACATACCACCAAAATATCTAAAAACTATGGACACCTTCATGGAGATGCTAGGAGTTTAAGTTTCTGGAATATTATTACAGCACTATAGTTAAAGTAATGTTACTAAAATTCTTACTGACAGCTTTATTGAAAAGTTATATGCTCCCCTCCAATGCACTGACTTCCTTTGATGCACACAGTGTTTTGCTATACAAATGTATGTAACCTTAATAGAATGGAAACCTTAGCCCAAGAAGGGTTACCAACTCCATGTAGGCAAGTAGTGATGCATTAGGGTATATTTATTATTGTGGCGTTTTATTGACTGCTGTATTGCCATGTAATGCAATGTACGTGTTTTCTTGCAATTGTATAGTGCAAGACTTAACTGTAGATGCAGGAGCTACTTTGGAAAGTCCCATCGTATAACCCCATGCTGGTTGTGGCATGAAGGTGCGCTTTGTAGGAACAGCTTTTGCACCTTTTTGGAGCCATTGATGTGGAAAGTTGTTCATGAGCAGAGTCCATCTGGTTGATCGTTGTTATCCCAGGAAGTACCTAGCGCTGTACGAAGACCCATAAGCCTAAGTTGTGAGTGTTGTCACTTGTGGAGACGTCCGGATGACTTAAAGGGGTTGTCACATCCACATTAACAAGCAGTATAGATAGGATCCTTGTGATGGAAGACTTTTCCTAAATACACTGCTTCAGCAAAACTGCTTTGTTTGTCCACTATCTTACTTTATTCAATTCATTGTTGACACAGCCCTTGACTTATCTGCTCAAAAGTCAAGTGATGTATCTGCTGCTCTCAGAGGGGAGGGAGGAGGGGCTAAGTGCAGGGAGCCAGCCTGTGTATCTAGCTATTCCTGTGTCTGCACCACGTGACCTAGCTCCCTGCTATCAGATAGGGGAGAGGAGCTGCTTCCATCTGTTCTCCCAGTTATCAGGCTAGCTAATTCAATTGTGTTCATTATGGCAGAGACAGGCAGTCTCTGTATGTAATACAGAATGGAGTTGCTCCTGCCTGTACTTCATAGTCCAATATTGTGCATATAGTGTTGTTTGAGGACCTTTGATGACATCACAGGCCCTTCAGCTGCCCCATAGGATCAGGCTATGTGGTGGGCGGAGCTACACACTAATTTGGGGGCGGAGCTAAATGACAGGTTGCATGTGAAACCCCACCCACCAAATGACGCAAAAAAACAGGAAGAAAGAAGATTTTACAGCATTGAAGACTGGCGAGTATGCGACGTGGGAATACCCCTTTAAGTTTCTTTGAGGAGTACAATAATTTCTGTAAACTGTATCTTGTGCTGTTCTTCTACAAGCAAGATTAGTAATATGTTGGCTCTGCTATATGAACATCTGGTGGTTTTTTCTGACATGACTGCACTACACTGCCAGTCTGTGTGGGGTACGACCAGGAGGAGTCTGCCTGTTGTGGGTTATTAGTGTAATATGAATACACCTGAATACACATGAATAATATAATACACCTCTATTAGGGCCTCAAGCTGATTTCCATAGGCCTTTATTGATAGTGTATATAGGAAGCACTGAGTGTATCATATGAGTGGCGAGGAGGTCAATGCTCCGGAGGGAAGCACATAACTTCTAAATAAATCTGCCAGTAAGTTATTTAATAACATTACACTACACTCAGGCTTCTATTAAAACAGAAGGGACAAAAAAAATGACTGGAGTACTTCTTGTATCAGCCACGAGGTGTTCTAAACAAGACAAAGGAGACATCTGAAATGTAATCCTCGTCTCAGAACCATCACCGGCCTGGTGACATATTTCTTTAAGATGTCCATATTCTAATTAACTGGAGGCGTTTAATGCATTCTGTAACTATCCGTCTGGTCTGACAAATCACGTCTGCCACCTACATATGCACTGAGCAAATTAAATAGCTGAATATGCATAAACTGGGAGCAAAATGAAGACTTCATACAACAAAGCCTAGCGAAGAAATGTAATATTCTCCAGCAAACATCTTATCCACAACATCATTAAGGGAAGGTATCACTTAAAGACATGTACTCCTGGTAAACAAAGGAAGGCTCTTCTCATCTCACTGAATGATGGACGTAATAAAATGCTGCATTTACTAACAGTAGCCCAAAAATACAGTCTTTTAAGCCACTAAATCAAGCCTGGGACCATGATGAAATTCTACAAGTGCCCCTTTGCCTGTGGGCAAATCTTGCAATGCCATAGCAGTGGATATCTATGGTTTACCAGGGCAAGGATTCCCCATGTTAACAGCACACCCTAAACTGATTATTGACCAGTCCACCTAAATCACATTGAGAGTGGCAAGAAGAAATAGGTCACTATGGGGGTTGTACAGGATTAGTAAAACCTGGATGCTATTGCTAAAAAAAACTGTCACACCTATCCACAGATTGTGTGCGGTATTGCACTTTTTAATCCATACAATGGGGATGAGTTGCAAAACCAGATATAAGTGATCGTATGGTGTGGCGTGGTTCATCTTAAAGGGGTGTTCTTGGGCTTCTATACCGATGACTAGTGTTCAGGAAAGTGCTCAGCCTCTTCATTAATACCAAATGAAGTGGCTGTTCTTGGTATTGCAGCTGATGTGATGTCACCAGCACAGGGAAGAGACCACTGCAGTCAAGGGTGCCGACCCTCAACAGCTGATTGGCGGTGGTCCCGGGTGCTTGACCCCACTGATCACATAATGATGACCAATCCTAAGAACAGATCATTAGTACAGACGTCCCAGAAAATCCTATTAAAACAGTCATATTTGTACAATTCCTTGAATTGTTGAGGAAAAAAATAGATTGATCTCACCAACATAATACTATACCTGTATAGAATGGCCAGTAATATGCTAGGATGGGGCCATAAAGTCCAACAACAAATTTTCCTCATATTTTTGAACTAGTCAAGCAGTAATGGCATGCAATTTCCATTTGTTGTCCTTCTTAGATAATATTGGATCATCTCAATAACACATGGGGTTGCCAATTTTTTTTCTAATCCTAGATTCTTTAAAAGGTCCAATCTATCTGCATGCAGCGTGTTAGAGCAGAAGGAGCTGAGAAGATTGATATATATATGTATATATATATATATATATATATATATATATATATATATATATATATATATATAGTATATTGTATAACTCATTTGTATCCACTATCATTTCAAATTTAGGGGTCCAGTGGACGGTCCTAAATAGGGGTTGACAGTTCCTGTATGTGTACTCGTACGGGCTCTGACTACGCCACAAAACTTGTAGCATGTAGTTTCCAGTTCCGGCCACCAAAAAATCCACAAGACCAAAAGTTGTAACATTAATGGGCCATCCATTTTCCAGTCGCTGACTCCCCGCTGCAGACCATTGGCATCCCATCATGACTTTCTGCTATTGAGTAGTCCTAATCCGCGGGGAGTCTTAAGCTGTGGACTCCGCGACTAAATCAGCTGTGGCATCCACAACAAGATGGAGCAGGAGGCTTATTTTTTCCACGTTCTTCTGCAATCTTGTTTTCAAAGGGAGGCGGTATCTGCCACTGATTTGGGGGGGAATCCATCCTGAAATCAGCATCACATTCCTACATGTGAACACCCCCTTATTGCTTTTCCTTAATCGTGACTATGTGGGTCTGGTATCATCAGTAGAGGTCCCAGCTCATAACCATCATCTATACAATAGGGCAAAAGAATATTCTTTTGGGCATTTTAGATCATGTGACTGTCCTATAGGTCTTTTTGCATTAGTAAGCAACCCCTTGCCATCAGCTGAGATGAATGTATGTTACAGTCTGAGCAGGGATACATCTTCGTTTGTCATGTAACTGTTGACCAGTGAGACATTGTACATCTATCACGTACTAGCTGTATTATACGGAGAGCGTGGCAGTAACACTCGCTGCGGTGTATGTAGAACACTTTGTAGATTAAATATATGAAACCGTTTATATTTCATTGCTCTGAATGAATCAGCATCGTTCTATCCCACATTAGGAAGGGTCATTAAAATAATAGCTTTATTTATACTGGGTGATAAATGCCATGAAGGACATTCATCAGGAAACCAGGACAGTCTCTCACACTAGACTGACTTGTATTAAAGGGAATCTGTCACTAGAACCCAGCATATCAACCGTGACCCTAAGGGCTAGTTCACACGAGGCAAGAGGGGGCGGATTTTGGCACGGAATCCACCTCAAAATCTGCCCCCTCACAATAGAGATCTAAGTAGACCGCTAACAATCTTTTTTCTGCAAGCGGTTTGTTCCCGCTCACAGAAAAAAGAAGCAAGCTGCCCTTTCTTGAGGCAGACGCTGCGGCGGAAATTGCCACGGTGCGTCCGTGTCAAGACAATCCCTCCGGACTAGGCCCATTAATTTGTGCTTACTCCGGAGCGGGAAGTCGCGACTATCGGAAGCTACGACAGTCGCGGCTAGTCGCTGCAGGCGTATTTTGGTCCTAATTGTGACGCGCTTCCCAACACTAGCCCCATGAGAACTAGCCCTAAGGTTGTGGTTCATGTGGTTGGCCATGACTGAATGGCATGGATGGCACATGGATGACATACATGTTCTGCCCATGACTCTACAGCCCCATTCACGGATCCCAGTGAGCCCTGGCCACAAAACGGACAGGAATAGGACTTGTCCTGAATTTTGCGCCATACATGGGTCTGTGAAAATAAAGGGTTATGTGTATGGGGCCATAGAAATGAATGTCAGTGTGCTAACAGTAAAATACGGTCATGTGCATGAGGCCTAACCTAACTATCTGTGCGGGCACCTGAATCAAACATTTTCCCCTTTGAATCACTGTCTCTGCTGCAAAGATATCACCTTTTTTGCCAATATGCAAATGAGCTCTTTAGAGCAACGAAGGTGTGCCCATTGCTCCAAAGAGGTAAGAAGCAATGCCCTTGTTCCTCCAAAGACCTTATTTACATATTGACAAAAACAGCAATATCTTAGCAAAGAAAGCACTGATTCACAAGGGGAAACACTGATTCAGGTGACCCTAACCTACCAATTTCCAATTACCAATAGTCACTGTGGCATCTGAGTGGTTAAATAGCTTGGGTACTCCTCTATCACCTGATATATACACACACACATATATATATATTATTTTTTTTTTAAATGTATATATAATTTATATATAGAGTTTAACAACATTAAAAAAATTTTTTTTAAAAAAAGACATAGTTGGCATTGCTAAAGTAGGAAAACATAGTAATATCGATACATCTTTGGTATTGCCTGAATTATACCGACCCGCAAAATACATTAAGGGCGGGTTCACACCTGCGCCCAGTCTCCCGCTTCTGCCCGAGAAACTGGACAGGAGTTGGAAACCTAGCAGTCAGTTTTCAAACCCATTCACTTGAATGAGTTTGCAAAGAGTCCGCCTGTGTGCGTTTTCAGCCTCTCCGTGGTGAAACCGTTTTTTTTTTTTTTTTTAACCGGACACAGTCGCACGTACAGGAGACCAGAAGACACTCACAGGCGGACACTGACTGTCGGGTTTCCTTCTCCTGTCCAGTTTCTCAGACAGAAGACGGAAACCCACAAAGCGGAGACCCGGGCGCAGGTGTGAACCCACCCTTAGTAATTTTTACCGCACAGTAAACACAGTCAAAATGAAACAAAAACACAATTACAGAATTTAATTTTTTTTTCAATTCTACCGAAAAAAATAATTTTTGCAACGTTTTCATTATATTATATACTGTACAAAGTACATTATGTACAGAAATAGTGAAATGAAACAACTGGAAGAAAGGTTTTAGAAAAAGTTTTAGAAATATGTTTATGGACAAATAATAAATTTGCAGATCTTGGAAAAAAAAATTAAAATGGCTGCAAAAACTAAAATTTAATAAAAAAATAAATAAATAAATTGTTCGGAATGGAACGAGATTCAATTCTAGAAAAGTCTCCAGGTCAGAGAGGATTGAACGCACAGGGTAAAATCTAAGAAAAACGCTCAGTGACCTGTCAGCAAAAGAGGACTGAGACGGGCAGAGGATCGCACTATCAAATCCACCGTAGTATTTCAGCCTATTAAACTTGCATGATGCTCAGTATCGAATGCTGCAGACAGGTCAAGCAGCATTAATATTGAGCACCTCGCTCAGACTCTTGTCACCAGGAGGTCATTTAACATCCAAACCATTGGAAGGGACACACCTGGCTTTTCAGGAAAAAGGACAATAATGTAGTTAACCCCTTCTGGGAAGAATCATGGCCTATAGGCAGAGAAGCTCCTGGGCCAAACTGCAAAACATGTAATGGGGCTCCCACCTACCTTATGTGTTTAATATAGTAGTCTTTTTTGGGGTGACAGGGGGACTTTTGGGGCACCCTCATGGTACATTGACCAGTAGTAACTGCTACTGCTGATTCCCCTTATATCTACGCACCTCCTTACAGGTTACATTACACAAGCTCATCTATGAGAGGGATCAGAGTACGATGTCAGGAATTGTTCTGATGAGCAGCTGGTGAATAGAGAAGAAAACTGCCGCCCAATACAACGCTGGTGTCCAAATGCACAACCATCTTGGCATGCCGTAAAGAACTCCTACCATTCTGAACACCAATAGAGGTCCAACTCCACTACTAGATGAAGGTCTCGTATAGAGTAGTTCAATGTAGTTTCCTCACATCAACTGGTGGCCAAAATATTTTAATGGGAACAACCTTGGGTGAAATAAAACTTCTACATCCAGGGTTAGCTTATGATAAAACTGTTCTCCCAAATAGTCTCCCCATAGTCTAATTCCTTTGTCATGCAAGGCCAACTTTATCTCCATTTCATTGGGCAACATGAATGTAACTGAATTTCGAAATCTATATTTCCATAGAATCTTTTTTATGCACTTTCTACGAGACAACTTTAGTAGTCTCTCTATTTTTTTTTATAGATATAACAGTCTCATTTAAACAACCTTCTTATGTTACACCATCCGCAGCACCATCTGCTCAAGGCTCACAGCGGCTGTGCATAATTTACTAGCTTTACATGTACAAGCTCTCACCAGTACTTGTAGGATATTCATGAAAAACTTACCTCTAAAGCCGGGATAAGGTGACTTGTCATCTGACACTCTTGACTGAGACTGTTATGCTGCTGTCCTTTTGCCGTTTTTGGATGCAAAGAAGTAGAGGCAGATTTAAGCCATACAGACCACAGATCGTAAGAAACATAACCTGCGGAAATTAAGGGGGGAAAAAAGAAAAAAAGTTATCGGACAGTACAGAACAAGCCTAGCACCCAAGTATAAAACACTGAAGGTCAGCTATTGGACCTGACACCTCCTGAGTATGGTCCATTCACATAGCACTATACTTGTCTATAGGTCACCATCATGGGTTGTTGTGGCTGGTCCTGGGCTTCCCGGTCTTGGGCTGTCAGTTACAGTGAGAGGTGCGGATGACATGATAGGCCCTGGATGAGCCTAGTGCTGGACTGATGAGCTGTCCCACTAGGCTTGGCTACAGGAGCTAATATTTTGGTGCTATTTCAGGGAGTAAGCATATGGTCTATGAGAGCGTCAGACAGAGTGCTGTTGGCCTTTGCTTTTAACAAGGTCTGAGACCTGTTCACCTGCGAAGCAGGTTTGGCCTTCAGGAGAGGTAGAGGGGCTAAAGGCAATGGTCAAGGTGGTAGACTGGGGGCTAGTGACACATTGTCCATTGGTGGTCAGCGGGTGGATGTGATGTGGGTCTGTTTAAGAGGGTCGCGTGAAAGAGTTTGCGTGAATTTCTGAAGAGGACTAGTTCAGTTGCATCACCTGGAGCAAGTGTCATAAAGCAAAAGCTGAAGTGACTGCTAGTAATTTGGAGCTAGGAGTCTGCCTGTGAAGGAGGGTGACCAAAAAGTTTTTGTATAGGCCATATCTGAAGACATGTATGTTACTGGAGGGTTAGATCTACAGTGCATCGGGCCTGTGGGAATGAAATCAGTCTAAGGGAATCAATGAGGGGAAACTAGTGGCGTTCTTAAACCTAAGTGGGCTGCATGGAGGTTTTTTTGGAAACAGAAGAAGATCCCTTGACTGGGTAGGCCAGAAGAAGCAAGGTGATGCCTAGTTACTCTGTAGGCTTGTAAAGTGGTCTTAATGGGGGTCCAATAGCAAGGTCTGCATTGTGATCTGGATTGGTCAGTTCTGAATAGAAGTGCACCTGTGGATAGTAGAAAGGGTGGTGAAGTGGGGATCCTGTATTGAGACTATCCAGGAAACCCCTTCTTACAAGGATAGCATACCTCCCAACCGTCCCGATTTCCGCGGGACAGTCACGATTTGGGTGACATGTCCCGTGGTCCCGGTTGGAGGGAGGTATGTCCCAATTTCAACTCAGATCTGCGTCCAGAGGAAGCAGATCTGAGTTGAACACATATGCGGCTGAAGCAAGGAGCTGACACAGGTCAGCTCCTCGCTTCGCCGCTGCGCGCCTCTATCCCTGACACATATGCGGCTGAAGCAAGGAGATGACAGGTCAGCTCCTCGCTTCGCCGCTGCCGCCGGTCTCGCTGACACATATGCGGCTGAAGCGAGGAGCTGGGGGCAGGGATGGAGGGGACATGAATCTGGGGGCAGAGATGGAAGGGGGACATGAAACTGGGGGCAGATGAAGGGTGTATATGAAACTGGGGAAGAGATAGAGGGGGGACATATAATTTACAGGTGACTGTAGGAGGATTATACTGTGTGCGGGCACACGGAAAATTAACAAGTGGGCGGAGTCAACACAAAAGTGGGCGGGGCTACGCACGCCGCACATTTTGTCCCTCTTTCAGTTCTTCAAAAGTTGGGAGGTATGGGATAGGAGAACCTTACACAGGTTTGGATTCCTATTTACCCTTGTTGATGACATTGGTGATCTAAATGTTAGACTGCTTCCCCTCTACTACTTATGCTATCTACAGTATGTGGTTGTACAGGATAAGAAAAACATAGCTGCATTCTTCCAAAAATAGTGCCACCCCATCCTCAGATTACATGTGGTATTGCAGCTTGGCAGCATTCTGCTGCAATAACAGACACAACCCATAGACAGGTGTGGTGATGTTTTTGGAAGAAGGCAGCCACGTGTTTCCTATCTAGTACAGCCCCTTTAACCCTGCAGTGCTTAATGTTATTTGGGTTCTCTAGTATTACAAAGAATTTGTCATAAACTGCTCCACTTTGGTCCAATGGCTATGTCCAGTATTGGCGGCTGGTCCTTATATACGTGAATACTGCAGTACTATGTCCAACCTCTGGACAAGAGTGGTATGGTTTCTAATCTTGAACCACTAGGATTGCCTTTGATATGGATACTTACAGTGCCACATCTGTACACAGGTTGAGCATGGTATTGCAGGTCTACCCTATTGAGTACAAAGCAGGTGAACTGCAATACCAGAAACAGTCCATGGCCTATATATTTATATTTCTATCTAATGATTTCAGGAAATATTAAACTGCAATAAATCCAACATCACGTTAAAAAATAGCAAGCGATTTCCAGAAACTATTGGGTGACATTTGCACACATAATAGTACATATTTTATGAACTTTCAGCCGTGGCGGTGACAGATGCGTGTATAGGTATTTAGCTAGAAAGATTAATGGCATGGATTCAGCCAATAAATCTATGGAGGCCTAAAAGCCAACGGAGAACGTTCACAGGCACGTGTATATGTAAGGGGGAAGGGGGGGTAGGTGGGTTTGTTAATATCTGGAAAATAGGCCACAAAGTCTCTGAGTACAAAGCAGGAGCCATGCAGGACTGACCCTCCCCATTAATCTTTTTATTGGCAGGAGTCTGTATTGGCACCTCTTGACTGTATGAGATTTGCAGGCCTTTCGGGAGCAATGATTTCACAGGTGGGGGGGTCTCGAGGTGGGTCCTTATCAGACAGCTTGGCTCTTCGAAATGGCCCATTCTACCAAATGAAAATTGACATTTTCATTTGAACTTTCCGACCTCCAGTAATCACACTAATAGCCTGTGTTTGGTGGGGAGTTCGGCGTTTCTTAGGGTGGGGGACGTTTTACGGCTTCTGATCTTGTAGACTTTCTTGGAGAGATAGAGACTGTATACTGTAGCGCTCTAACCTGGCGGCTCAGTGTCTATGGGGTGGAAGCCAACATCTTAAAGGTACATCACAGCAGTATGGTTGTGTTACACTGAATCGTGACAGGCTTACGCAATCACATTTGGGTCTTAATGGTGCATTCAATATCCAAAAGAGACTATGTACATGGTAGGGTATAAAGTGTCTGATTGGTGGAGGTCTGACAACTGGGACCCCACTGGGTACAAAAAATGGGGTCTCAATCCCCCCCCCCCTGTTTAAATAGAGCGGTAGTCACAGAAACACACTCCTGCCCCATCTATGGGATAATGCTCATCCATCTCCAGAAGTGCTGTAAAATTGGCTAAAGGGGTATCCAGAAGTTATAGATTGATGATCTATTCTTAGAATAGGTCATCAATATGTGATTGGTGGGGTCTATTGCCTTGGCCCCCACTGTTTAGCTGTGTGAAGAGACCATGGCGCTCACTATCGCTGATGACATCACGTTTGTCAGTCACATGGTACAGCAGCTGCTTAGACCCTTTCCAGCAAATTAGGCTAAACTGCAATACCAAGCACAGCCTCTACGATATACCCGGTGCTGTGTTTGATATTTAGTTAAAGAGAACCTTTCACCTCCTCGGGTACATGGGGTGTAATACACCCCTAGAAAGCAGACTATCGGCTTTCTCGTTCTGTTGGCTTTCTAGCGGTGTATTACACCGCATGTGTCCCAGGAGTTGAAAGGTCCTCTTTAAAAGGCTGCTACAATTGATGCAGCTTCTTCAACCAGCTGATCTGTAGGGGGCCTCGATCACATATTGATGACCTATCCTAAGAATATATAATACATACCAGATAGTTATGTTTCCATTGTTTACAGTACTACCCCTTCAACTAAAACTCTTCTATAATAGTTGGGCTCACACTACATCTAAGGTACTGTACAATGAGATTGCTATCATGATGAATAGTCCACTACAGGGTCCTACAGTGAGATCTGACGGGAAGGCTTATAAAACATGTAAGCTGTCATCTGTAGACACAGGTCTGAGGGGACCCCATGGTAAACATAAGATTGGGGTCCCCCTCTACTGCTCCACAGCCTTGGACAGGAGGACTTGGTGATTGTTTTCTGCCCCATCTCCCATTCATGGGTTAGTATTGTACACTGTAGTTTGATAATATCATAAGAATAACTGAATCGCAGCCGGACCTTTCTCTTGAAGGGCCCATAGCAGCCTCATGGTATATGCCGCCTCGCCACTAGATTAATATAAAATACAAAGTGATAACTATAGGCTCATAAGAACATATTTACGGAGTTCAAGGGTTGTACAACGTTAACTATATCTACACAACACAAAGGAGTCTCATATCATTCCAGAACAGGACCAAGGATAGACAAGTTATATTCCCCTGAGAACCCACTATAATTCTCAAAGGTAAATCCTCAGTCCTTATAGTCGTCCTAATCTAAATGTAGTCTGTCCTGGTAAATTCTCCTGCACATGATCATATTGCGTGAAGGTTAAGTGAAGCAACCTTGGATGGGAGACCATAGATGGTCATATAGGGTGTCCCTACCCAAGATGGGGTAAGATTCCCTGAATGACTCCATATATTTGATGTTGTGTTCATCTGTTATCATTGTCTGGATGTTCTGTGTAACTGTTGTTGATATGACTGGGTTTCCTTTGCAGGTGCAACACATGAAGTTTTTGCACATGTCCATGGTATGACCCGACGCTACCTGCAGTGTGATGTTTGGTTAAACCGGGTCAAAGGCTCATTGAAGATGGGACAAAATTGTGGATATTCAGAAAAAGTTGGTTAAGTCCATTTTGTTGGTCAGTCCATACAATCTTGTAAATCAACCACTGCATTGCAAGGCACCAGAGACCTAGCCTGTGCATGAGGTGCCAGAACCGGAGTGATGTTACAAGCACTTATGTAAGTTCTGACGTGACTACATTATACTACCGGGTCCATATGGGGGTTTTGTTCAGCAGCCAGCTAGGATACAACATGTAGAACTACAATATGGGAGTAAGTTTGTCACGTTAAAGCCTCTGTTCCTCTGTCTGCCATCATATGTTGGTATGACATTGGGAACCTTCTTGTGTAGACTCCTGAGAAAAGTCAGTCAATACTATTCTGTAGGTGCGGATTATTCAAATGCAAAGTATATGGATTTAGTGCCCAAATGGGGGACCACATAAATATGGCACCATATGGAAATTCACATGTGGTACTGATATTTCATATAGTTTTGTCCGGGTTACAAGTTTCCCGAGAATCGGTTAACCTCCACACTAGAAGGTCCCCCCGACGCTGCCCAGCTCCGCCCCTGGCGTCATGCTCCTTCTTGTAAATGTTTCTCCAATATTCGCCTCCTGGAGATGGATTGCAAAATTGCTCTAAGGAAAGAACTGATTCCTCAAGCTTTAACTAATGAAGTTGGATTATTCAATGTCCATAAAAGAGGTTTATCCTCTGGCACTGAGGGAACAAGTAGGAGGGCTTGAATGACAGCTCCGGCCTCGGCTGATGGAAATCCTGCTCTAGCCTATTACATTAAAGAAATTGTAGAAGAGTAGAAGTGAGGAGCTGCAGACAGGGGTCTGTGATGCTGGAGAGGTCAGAGAAGACGGAGTCTTAAGACGTTAAGAACAACAATGGCGCCTCCATGGGAAAAAGTGGAAAATTAGCGTTCACTGAAAATAAAGATATACGGGTTATCTGTTTCTACGTACCAATTAGTGGGAGTCCTACCGACACCGACCCCATCCTACCTACCCCGACCAAACAGTCAGTTATGTCCATTATTGGAACATGACTTTGCCAAGCTCATCCAGACCAATTCTTATGTAATCTACACTTGTGTGTTATAAAGGAAAGTATAAAGGAAAGACATAACAGGGTTTTCCAGTTCTATGATATTGATCAACTGTCCTTAGGATAGGTGATTAGACTAGTAGGGATCTGACAACTGGAACCCCAAAAGATCAGCTGACTAAAGTGGCTGCAGCATTTGCACAACATCCATGTCCTATTCACTGTTTATCAAGCACAGCACCATACATTGTATAGTGGATGTAATTGGTATTGCAGCCCAGCTCCATTTATTTGAATGGGACTGAGGTGCAGCATAGCCATGTGACCAATGGACATGATGTCCGTGACCTGAGAAGAGTTAGTAGAGGTCAATCAAGTATTGCAAGCTCATCAAGTAGGTGTTAAACTTTACTGATCTAATATGAGTGGTCTAACCTAAGGGTAGGTCATCAAAATCAAAGTCTCCAAAAAGCCCTCCAGCTATTTCAGAGACAGTCCATTGATGGGAGCAGTAATGCTTCATTTATCCTGTGGTCATGCTGCAGGGGCCCATACCTATGATATCAATAGCTCATCTTGTAGATATGTCATAAATGTTCTTGATATGAATACACCTTAAAGGGCAGGTCATCAATATCAGCCTGGGGTCCAACACCTGGCATTACCACTGATTATATATATATATATATATATATATATATATATATATATATATATATACACAATGTTGTGCTTGGTGATCTATTTAGAGGCCGTAGTTGATCAGTAAATCGTGTTGATCGTGTTGATCGCTGTTGATCGTGTCTGGTATTGCAGCTATACACTATTCAAGTTAAGCAGTTTATGGGGAAAAGCCTATTCTAGAAATATATAGCATATCCACAAGGTCTGCGACTCCAAGTTTTTGTAAAAATTGGGTTCATCCCTCACTCAGGAAGGTTGTATGGTTGATGGTAGATGGACCGTGGGTGAGCATATAGGACTCTCCCCTTCAAGCTATAGAAGGCTATGCTACAAATGTCTACAATGAGAATACCCCTTTAAGATATGGAAGGCTTTATATCCCCCAGCCCTTCTACGTTACATTCCCAGAAGCGGAGTCTGGGCTGCGCGTCTTGTTGACATGGACAGGTATGTATTGCAGGTATTGGGTTACGTGTAAACCCTACGCCTACAAGGAATGGTTATGTTAGCTCCAGTCAAGCCGAGGGAAAGCAAAGTCTCCGGGGCTGTTTAATTTCCAGCGACCTGCCTCGTGTGGAATCCGCCTGTCACTCAATCTGCCTAATACAAAGGACTGACTTAAGCAGTATTGAATAAATTGAAATGAAGTTGCGGCTGTCTATCAGCGTTATACATTGCTTCTTAAAGCAGTTACACCAGGGCTGATGAAGAGCCGGAGAAATCGGCGGTCACAGGGAAAGACGAGACACTTCATAGAAAGGATGGATCTGTTATTTAAGAAATGAGCAGCCAGCGTGATCAGTAGATGGATGCTGCAGGCGAGCATTTGTCCTTCAGAAAAAGCCATTTAATATTTGTCAGCGCGGCGTAACTTGGAGCTGATTATACATGATATACTGGAGCTCACGAGTCCGCTCCTTCGTATTACAAGGCTGAACTCACTCACAGACAAAGTCATACATCATACCTAATATACACATTCATAGAGATGTAGCAGAGCGGTGTTTGTCAGTGGACACAACCCATGAGATAGGGTCATTATTACCTGCTCTCGTATTGGGTTTACAGTGTTGGCCAAAAGTATTGGCACCCCTGCAATCCTGTCAGATAATACTCATTTTCTTCCAGAAAATGATTGCAATTACAAATTCTTTGGTATTATTATCTTCATTTAATTTGTCTTCAATGGAAAACCACAAAAAGAATTGTCAAAAAGCCAAATTGGATATAATTCCACAGCAAACATAAAAAAGGGGGTGGACAAAAGTATTGGCACTGTTTGAAAAATCATGTGATGCTTCTCTAATTTGTGTAATTAACAGCACCTGTTACTTACCTCAGGCACCTAACAGGTGGTGGCAATAACTGAATCACACTTGCAGCTAGTTGAAATGGATTAAAGTTGACTCAACCTCTGTCCTGTGTCCTTGTGTGTACCACATTGAGCATGGAGAGAAGAAAGAAGACCAAATTGAGAAATTTGAGAAGCAAAATTGTGAGGAAGCATGAGCAATCTCAAGGCTATAAGTCCATCTCCAAAGACCTGAATGTTCCTGTGTCTACCGTGCGCAGTGTCATCAAGAAGTTTAAAGCCCATGGCACTGTGGCTAACCTCCCTAGATGTGGACGGAAAAGAAAAATTGACGAGAGATTTCAACGCAAGATTGTGCGGATGGTGGATAAAGAACCTCGACTAACATCCAAACAAGTTCAAGCTGCCCTGCAGTCCGAGGGTACAGCAGTGTCACCCCGTCCTATCCGTCGGCGTCTGAATGAAAAGGGACTGTATGGTAGGATACCCAGGAAGACCCCACTTCTTACCCAGAGACATAAAAAAGCCAGGCTGGAGTTTGCCAAAACTTACCTGAGAAAGCCAAAAACCTTTTGGAAGAATGTTCTCTGGTCAGATGAGACAAAAGTAGAGCTTTTTGGGAAAAGGCATCAACATAGAGTTTACAGGAAAAAAAAAAAGAGGCCTTCAAAGAAAAGAACACGGTCCCTACAGTCAAACATGGCGGAGGTTCCCCTATTGTTTTGGGGTTGCTTTGCTGCTTCTGGCACTGGACTGCTTGACCGTGTGCATGGCATTATGAAGTCTGAAGACTACCAACAAATTTTGCAGCATAATGTAGGGCCCAGTGTGAGAAAGCTGGGTCTCCCTCAGAGGTCATGGGTCTTCCAGCAGGGCAATGACCCAAAACACTTCAAAAAGCACTAGAAAATGGTTTGAGAGAAAGCACTGGAGACTTGTAAAGTGGCCAGCAATGAGTCCAGACCTGAATCCCATAGAACACCTGTGGAGAGATCTCTTGATGGCAGTTTGGAGAAGGCCCCCTTCACATCTCAGGGACCTGGAGCAGTTTGCCAAAGAAGAATGGTCTAAAATTCCAGCAGAGCATTGTAAGAAACTCATTGATGGTTACCGGAAACGGTTGTGCTACCAAGTATTAGGCTGAGGGGGCCAATACTTTTGTCCGGCGCATTTTTGGAGTTTTGTGTAAAATGATCAATGATTTGACTTTTTTTCATTCTCTTTTGTGTTTTTTCATTGCAAGCAAAATAAATGAAGATATTAATACCAAAGAGTTTGTGCTTGCAATCATTTTCTTGAAGAAAATGAGTATTATCTGACACAATTGCAGGGGTGCCAATACTTTTGGCCAACACTGTATGCAGCCCTTCATTGGGCACATTGGGGGAATTTATTGGGGGAGTTGTCTAAAAATTTTAGATTAATTTACCTGATTGAGCAGACTCTTGATGAAGGGCCCATTGGTTGCGGGCCTGGTTCCGACCCCCGAGTTATGTGATCGAAATAAGCTCCGCCATCTCCCCCGTCCTCTGATCTATTTGTAAAGCCCCATAGCACAGGTAACTAATTACCTGCAAGCTCAAGGGAGGAGGTGGAATGATCCATCATCAAGAGTTCACTGGATCAGGCAGGCCAACTTAAATTCCCCAGATAATCCGTTTAAGACCAGTGTATCGTACATCGATGGCGACAGAATTATTAAAAAAATCTGGACTCCTAATAATCCTGAAGCACAGAGAGAGGTCCTTTGTGCCAGAAATTATATCTACGCCATATTACAGATGGTGTACAGAGCCGCAGAGCATACAGAAATTTATGGCAAATGTAGAATTGGATCCAGTCCTGAAAGATTAGGCAAAGCAAGCTTCCACAGATGAAGGGATCTGATCTCTTCCGTGCACATTAGGCAGGGGTGTCACTACAGTTGCAGTGGTCAAATGCAGTCTCTAAAGACTTAAAGGGTCTTAGAAGTTCCTTGGCTCCATATGAGGAGATTAGTTCTTTGTGTTATAGTTTGTTCCTTTATGGCTCAGCAGCTTCAAGTTTCAAAGGAAGGGGTTAACCAAACCAGTAAGAAGTCTTGAAAATTTGGTTTGAAGACTGTATTACTGAATCTAGTGATTAGAAGTTTCCTGATATAATAACATAGGACCCTACAAACTGCCTGACATCACAAAATACACACGTTGTCAGCAGGGCCAGTTTTAGACAAACTGTGGCCCTGGACAAAATTAAAAGCGGGGCCCCAAATGCTGATATATCAACAACGCCATCATATTACCAGTAGCAGACCCTTTAATAAAGCCCCCTTTCTGCTCCCAAAACAGTAACAACCACCCCTCCGTATACCCACACACTATTCAAACAACCACCTTTGTACCACCTAATAGATATTTGCACCCCCTCATCAGTTATTATAGCGCCTCATTATAAATTATAGTCCCTGTTTATAAACAGTGCCACATATCAGTAATAGTTCCCCCTTATCAGCAATAGCCCCCTCATAAATAATAGTGCACTAATACAAATAGTCCCCCTTATTAATAATAGCCCTCTCATAAATAATAGTCCACATTATCAATATTAGTCCTATTTTAAATAATAGCCCTCTTAAAAATAATACCCCCTCATAAATAATAGCGCTCAGCGCCGCACCTCTAATGAGGCGACCTGAGGCAACTGCCTCAGGCGGCGAAATGTCGGGGGGCGGCATTTTTACTGACCTAAGCCAGTCCAGGACAAACTGTGTGTGAACTGTCCTGGACTGGCTTAGCGTTACGGCAGTCCAGCAGGTGAAGCGAGCGGTGGTTTGGGGCGGCCCTGTGGACGCAGCGCTGCTTTAACTCTAACCTATTAGCAGCAGCGCTGCTCCAGCGGCCACCCCTCATCCCTAGCAGAGAGCAGGTAGTCTCCCTGCCTGCTCTGTATATGCTAACACCGCCCCCTCCCACCCCTTCTCCCCACACGCCAGGTGACGTGGCCACGTAAATCAGGCCTGCACCCGACATGTGCCTGCGCTCCTACGCGGTCTACAGTCACAGGACCGCTGCTCAGGCTGAAGAGCAGAATTAAGTATACTTCTGCAGAAAAAAATACAGTGTTTTTTCAAGTATTTATCTGTCTGGCCCTTCCTTGGACTTGAGGCCTGTTTTTTTTTTTCCCACCCACTTGAAATTCTTGCACTTAGGGGTTAATAGGAGCATCAAATGCCACTTCATCCTCCTCCTCTTCCTCTGTCATCCAACGGTGAGAAGATGACAGGAGTGTGCTCTGTTTTCTGACTAGCAGCGGATACTTTAGACTTACAAAAATGGCTGCACTTTCACCAGATTATCAGGCACAATGGGGTAGGTTTTTAAAATCTTGTTCTCACCTTACCGCGCTCCCATGATGAGCGGAGCAGCCAAAGATTCTCCCTGTAGTAGTGACACAGGTGGCGCGATGCAGTGAAGTTATCACACCACCTGCGCAATGTCCTGTAAGTTACCGGCTATCCTCTATGGAAGTGCAGGGACTTTTCAGCTCCCTGCTCTGTCATTGGTGAACAGCACAGCACGCTGATACAGTGGGAGCTTCCAGGATCCAAGCCATCAGATGCTCTGAATCCCAGGTGCCCCCTTGCAGATGGGGGCCCTGGGCAACTGCCCAGTTTGTCCCCCCCCCCCAATGCCAACCCTGTTTGTCAGAACAGTGTGACAGTCTTTCCTATGACTGCGTGTATTGTGTAATACAACATTTGGCCATTAGTAGCCACACTGTTGATCACAGCGGATTGCCGGGGTAGCTCCCTTTTGGGAAGAGGTTGCCTGGACAAGGATTCAATGTTGTCCAGGACTGCAAAGAGTAGTATTACTTTTCTTTTCAGAAACAGAATCACATCAGTCCATGGGATGTGGCTCGTATTGCAATTGTTCCTCAATTAGGTAAATGGGTCTAAAACACCTAAACCTTATACAACTAGTAGATAAATGGGGTACAATTTCCAAACAAATATCAGTACCTTTTTTTTTTCTAGCAGTTTTAAAAGGACCTATTTGACAACAATCTTGGCCGATTCCAATGACAATGAGAGATTGTTGACTGCCAGATATGCCTCTACCACCCACTCAAAGTCATTTAGACCAGCTCACAGACTTCCAGAGGAGATGCATCACTGGACTGAGAAATCAGGATGGTCATTCCAATGAGTTACCCACCATCTAGGTTGTTCTGACCTAGCTGTTAGGAGGCATTGGGAGCAGTGAACGTGCACATGACAGACAACCAGAAGAGAGTATTTTCTGATACGTCAACAAACACAAGCAGATCCCACCAGAGCTGAAACTTGAAGCTCCAGTGCAAAATTTGTAATGGGGCCCCATTTCTACCTTCTGTCATGTGTGTTAACAAGAAACCTAGCCTACTATAGACTGGAATTGTACCATCTTTAGCGATGAATCCAGGTTCTGTTTGGGCTCATACAATGGCCAGGTTGTAGTATGGAGGCCTTGTAGTGAGCTCTTCAATCCTGCCTTTGCTGTGGTGTGACTCCCTGCCCCCTACTGGTGTGATAATCTGTGGAGCCATCACAAACGACAGTCGATGACCCCTAGTACTGATACGAGAGACACACTAACAACTAATATATGCTGGACATCCTGTGGCCACATGTGTTATCTCCAATGGCAGGGCATCCAGGTGGTATTTTTCAGTAGGATCATGCTCACCCACACACAGCAAGGGTTTCCCAGGAATGTCTCCACCAGATTACACTTCCCTGGCCCATTTGGTCACCATATTTAATATCAGTCAAGCATTTATGGGACCAGCTGGGATGCTAGCTTCTGCAATCTCTGAGGGTGCAGGAGCTACAGACAAATGTACCATACAAAAACTGGAAATGAACATGCCCAACGGTATCTCATCTTGTATTGAAGCTAGAGCCTCCGACTAATTGTGCAGATTTTCCCAATAAACAAGTTATTTCTGGTCATGGATAGAGATGAGCGAGTAGTATTCAATTGAATACCTCTCCTGCATAGTTATTGGTGTAAAAAAGCGCCAGGGAAGGTGGGAGGGGCATCACATTTTTACTGTGTTTACCGCGTGGTATTCGACTGATTACACCAATAACTATGCAGGGGAGGTATTCGATCGAATACTACTCACTCATCTCTAGTCATGGACTCTTTAAAAGCTCCAGTCCAGTTTTTCCTTGCACTGTGTTAGGCCAGTACAGATAAAAGATGGATTTCTGTATATCTGCAGTTATGTAATCTCTTTGCACTATTATAGGTATCGTATTCATATAGGTGATACTAATTAATTATATGGGATATGATTGGTCATTATTACTTGCCTCGATGGCTGGTTGATCCTCCGACCATCTGTCCCTTTCTTGCCATCTAATAACAGGTCTTAGATTTTCCTCTTGTTCCCGGCTAAACACCAGGTGTCTCTTCATATTATGGCCTAATTTCTCAGTTTCTACTTCGGGAACCTTTTCCGCTCGGATGTGTGCCTGTGCTGCTGCCTCTTAACACGGCATTGTGTGTTTATTACCGCAACATTTTTCTCCTATATATTAGTTCCAGGCTTCAGAACTTTCCAGTAACTATACCCAGTGCTCTCAGATATGAAATACACCGCCAGAACATTTGGCATTTTGACGGATGAGGATGTGTAATCTTTATTACATCAGATAATGTGAATGGATTGGCATCCTTGAAGAGTTGTCCTATAATCTAGTCTACAATTAGGTAAAAGTTTATTGAGACCAGGAAGTAATGTGTAGCTATATGGGGTACTGTGGTGAAACCCAGAGCCTAGATGCTGATGGTGGTAGCAATGTTGGAATAAAATGCCAAAGGCCCAGCAGCAAACTTTTTTTTGGAACTTCACAAATTCCCACCTGCCATATTTTTAATACAATTCAAAGGAAAGGTTTCTGAGTTTGTATGTGTCGGAAAATTTATAGTGCTGATAGACCTAGTCTGAGTTCCCAGAGATGAGGACCAAGCAGGATCATGGCTAGCAGTGATGGAGTTGCATATAGCAGAAGGTCAAGGACCACTATATAACAGAAAGTGGCCATCTGAGTACAGACAATGAAGACAGCCAGAGTTGCACATTATACCAAATTACCGCCAGAGGACTCAGTTGTTGGTTTCATCATCAAGCTCCATATGATAGAGACGGAGACTCCCTTTGCACAGGTATGGTGTCTGAATGCGGATAACCTACTATACATTTGTGGAGCATGGTTCCCATTTGCTAAACTGTCCAACTACATTAAAGACTTTAATAAAACCCATTAAATCGACAACTTGGTTGCCATTCTTGTGTCCTACTCTACACGCGAAACAAGGCCACAACTCCACTTAACATACTGCTTTGTAGCCTTTTGATGTGGCAGTGGTATGGCATGTTCCTGCACTGCTACCATCTAGTGGCAACATAACCTTTTAAACGTCTTCCTAAAGGTTTGGAGGGTTTGTAGCTCAGTCCTTGTAGACATATCACATATATTCCAATGTATTTGCAGAAAAAACACCTTCAATCTGACTCAGAGCCTGTCCTGCGTGCATGTGTTTGCATCACTTTGTATATTAATATTACTCTATTTGCTTTGTTCTGTCTTCCCGCTGTTGCCTGTGCAGATGTTTGAGGGTTTCTTAACCCATTAAGGACTTTGGGTACGTAACCTATTTTTTGCCATAATACCAAATCTTATCCTCTTAAAGTAGAAGTATGCTTTGCACATATTGTCAGCAAAACACACTTGCTGTCTTGTGGTGAGGGCCAAGGGATTTCCTGGATGAGATTATCTTTTTTCTTGACAGGACTCCACCATACTGCGAGTGTGGTTGTTGTATGGTATACGGATAACAGGTAATAACAGGTGTAGGGATGAATATGAAAACATCAACCGGGTTACGGATTTGAAAGGGTTTTTTCTTAAGTCTTTAACAGGGTTAAACAGTGAAACAAAACAGAAGCCGATTAAGCAATTCCACAGTAACACTTCTGTTTTCAGGAGCCGGGCCTGTGGAAGGGGAGTCTCCCTCAGAGTCACTGTCCCCACTATCCATCTGTCAGGATAGTCACTGTCCCTGGCACAGACATCTATGATCTCCCACTGTGGCCGGCTCTGACTCCAACACCCATTCTGGTCCCGCTCCATGGGCCTACTCATCTGTGGGCCCCATCCTGTGGAATCTACATTAGGCCCAACTTTCAGCTCACTCCATAGCTGTTTTGTAATTCCTCCCTTGGTCATCTATTGCACCAACTGAATTCATGGTTTTTCAAGGGTCATGCTCCCTGGCCTATCTTCCAAAAGCCCCTACCTCTGCCTGTCAAGTCATGCAAGACTAGCACTGGGGGAGAGCTCTCTCCCCTATATATGAAACTTCCTTCCATATGTGCTTGCTCACATCATGGCCTTCCCTCCAGCACTACATACACAAAAAGAAAAAGGAACAAACGCCTTGAGGAACATACCACAAAAAAATAAGATGTAAAGCATACAAAAGCCAGGATGGACGCCCCATAGGTAGCAATGACTGTGGGGCCCACCATTTTTGGGTTCACAAACTCCACCAAGATTAAAAACCAAAACCAAATCTTAAGACATTGATACAATAATTTTAATGCCAGAAAAATTAGTAGTTCATGATAGATGCAACGATGCTGGAGGTGGGGGTGGTTTCTGTACAGGGGCCAGTTATAGATTTTGAGGAGGGCTCAAGCTGTGCTTTTACCCAACGTGTATGATCAGACCAGATTTACGTAGTGGAACTTGTAGAAGTGTAAAGTTTTTGCAGTTTTTCTTGCATTAATCTTTGACAATGTTTTGCAGAGGACAGAAAAGGTCAGATCTGTCATATCTTGTTTGCAGTATTGGTTAGTTAGGGCCCCGCAGTCGAACAGACGTGTCATAGTATTTCTCCCAGTAAAATTGACAAAGTCCTCACTTTTTCTGCCTCTCCTGATTGATCTGCTCCTTGTAAATTACCCGGACGAGTCGGCGGTCTCCAGGGCCTGGTGTAGAACATCATGAGCTCTCAAAGCTTTAATTAAAACCTGGTTTAATTAAAGGTCTTCAGGGTCTTTATTAGTCACCGTAATTGATTTCATTAGGTTTCCAGATTCTTCACAGGGGAAAAAAAACCATACAGAAATTCTAGACTTGTGCCTGTAAAACTGCACGCATGTAATAATGAATCTGACACAGCCATGCCTCCAATATTCAGAACTGACTGAGATGGGAATGCTCGAGAATACACGTTTAGGAATTAGTAGAGAGAATGTGCCCCTAAAAATAGAAAGTTGTGGCATTCTCAAGCTTGGGTGACAACTTCTAGAAGAGCCATATTGGTTGTCACCCACTTTCTGAAGTAGATTTAACAAGGAAAACAGGAACAGAAATTTTTAAAGGGAGTGTCACCAGAACCCAGCATATCAATCCAGCCCCACAGATAGATTGATTCAGGCAATCCTAACCGAAGGATGTTTTGACCTTTTGAATTGCTGTTTCTGTTACCAGTGTCCGGATTGTGCATTCCGTTGGGTTTCCGTCTTCTGTCCAGAGAAACTGGACAGGGAATGGAAACCTGGCAGTCAGTTTTAAAACCCATTCATTTGAATGGGTTTGTAAAGGTGACTGCCCGCGGCCTGTCATGGTTTTTTTTAGCCAGACACAAATTTGGACATGCAGAACTTTGTGTCCGGCTACAAAAAAAAAACGGTTTCCCCGCGGACAGGCAGAAGACACACATGGGCGGTCACCTTTGCAAACCCATTCAAGTGAATGGGTTTTAAAACTGACCTCCGGTTTTCCGTCCCCTGTCCAGTTTCGCCGAGGCTGAAGATGGAAACCCAACGGAATGTACAAACTGGACACCGGCTCAAGTGTGAAAAATCCCTCACTTGTAGAGATGAGCGAACACTATTTGAAACAGCATTTTCGAATAGCACGCTCCCATAGAAATTAATGGAAGCGGCCGGCACGCAGACTTAGCCAGCGCATGCCGGCTGTGTCCATTCATTTGCATTGGAGCGTGCTAGTCGAATAGTGTTCACTCATCTCTACTCACTTGTCCCCAGTGCTTCAGTGTCTCACAGCTCAGTCCGGTCTTAAGCCTCCACCACACATTACCGCTGAGGCAAAATCACCAAGTGGCCTCACTGCTGATAGGTAGTGACATCCTATGTCCTTTTCTAAGGCCACTGATTGGCCTCAGCAGTCACGTGTCTAAGGAGAGGGATACAGGGATATTGTATCCAGTAAGGACTTCCAGCAAAATAAGACAGTAGAGCGGCAAGCCCAGACTGTGTCGGGAGGACACCAGAGCACTGGGGACAGGCGAGTTCGACCGACTGAGTTCTTATATGAAAGGGAAGTGTAATGTCCTGGTACTGCTTGTCCCATTCCCTTTAATAGTCCTTGCAGACCGAGATGGAATGGACATTTACATATGAAGTAAAGCGGTATCTCCCCATTCCTTCCTATATATTTAATATATATATTTATTTCACAAGAGCCAGCACACATGGGGGTCTATTAATTCACCATTATGTGGATGTTTTGTGAACTGCACCTGCCTAAACTTTTCATTTTAATTTATGTCTGTGATTGTATCATCCTAGTGTGTCAATGTAAAGGAGTGTCCAATATGATCAGGTGACCTTCAGAACCAAGCAAGCTCCCTTGATTGGCCTGGAGGAGGAGTCGAGTTACAGCCCTCTCTGGAGAGTGTTGGAAACCCTGTTGATTGGTATGTGTGCAGAGATCTGCACATGTGGAGCAGGGTTAGACATGTTAGCCAAGCATCAGTGCACTTCAACCAGAGATGTCTCTTCCTCTGTGCTCAAGATTCTCCTCAGAGAGTGTTTTCCTCTGAAGACTCAAGTCTGTAAGTACTAAAGTATACTGACCTGTTAACCACACATCTGGGAACTCCACACGTATCTCTATGCAAGTAAGTCTTTGGGACAAATCTATATTTAAGGAGCCCGTAGCTAGTCTGACAGAATTTGAGGGTCTCCCACTGTCAACACCCCTATTTCCTCTTCTACATATGTGTACCCAGTTTGTTGAGGACTAACCCCCCTGGATACAGGCCTTCCTTACAAGTATATCCAAGTTAAACTACCCAAGCAACTACCAGTTAATCTACTCAAAGTATTCCTTCTCCAAGCTCTATGTCCTGCTTAACTGGACACTACCTGCAGGGATCAGGTATTGTAAGTGAAGAATTACTCCATCATCTGTACATTTGTATTACCTTGTCCTGCTAGTAAAAGAGCAACAACTACCTCCGAGACCTGGTTGTCTGTTGTCATTGTCCGGTACCACATGGGGACGGGTAGTCGGGGACATCAAAAAGGCTTTGTGCACATTTGGGATCAAGGGCCTTTCTACAAGCCGGCCACATGTTACATACTACCCGTGACATCAGTCCTGGCCCTCCTGAGTGTTGCAGAAGGATTGTGAATAAAACAAGGAGTACCAAAGAGCCATTCATATGACTTGTCTTATTTGGAACACCCCATAACAGCAACAACTGGTCCTTTTACCCAAATAGCCAATTTGGGTACAAATTTTTGTTAAGACAGCCTGAATTTTGCTGTCAGATTTATAGGGTAAAATACTGTAGTGAATGGAGAAAGCTGAACATGCATGGAATACTCTCCCCACATTGCAGATGTGAGATGGATGTTGGTTGAGCATGCCTACAACATTCTTCCATATTAGTCTCAGGGATTGGAGCCTTGGAGAGCATGCCCACAACACTCTCTCTGAGATGTCTCAAGGAGGATGTTGGAAAGCATGCCCACAACACCCTCTAGATGGTTTCTTATATATTGGAGTCTTTATTGATCACATGACAACAGTAGAAGTTACTGTGTAGCAGTAAATTGCATAGGCCCTGTCTAACTGGTGGAAGCATTTTCAACATGTCAGTCCTAAATATTTTCCCTTGAAGTAGTTTTAGTAGTGTCAATCATTAAGGGCTCGTTCACACGGGGCAAGAGGGGACGGATTATGGCGCTGAATCCACGTCATAATCCGCCCCCTCACAATGGAGGTCTATGTAGCAAAATGCCGCTCATGGAAAAAAAGAATTGACATGCCCTTTCTTAAGGCGGATTCCACGGCTGAATCAGGCGTGGTGTCCGCCTCGCAACAGCACCCTCCGGACTAGGCCCATTCATTTTAGCCTAATCCGGAGTGGAGAGCCGCGACAGGATGCCGACGGAACATGACACGTGGAATCATTGTGAGAACGAGGCCTAACACTGGACAATCAGATTGGAAGATTATTCTCAGCTGTGCATGTATGGGATCAATGGCCAACCTAGATGTGCTAGATCAGGGGTAGGGAACGTACGGCTCTCCAGCTGTTGCAAAACTACAACTCCCAGCATGCATACTGGCTCTGCTGTTCTGGGAACTCCCATGGAAGTGAATGGAACATGCTGGGAGTTGTAGTTTCACAGCAGCTGAAGAGCCAAAGGTTCCCTGCCCCTGAACTAGATGGTGATAGTTTTTTGTATACCTGCAATTGTGGCTAGACAAATGACCGGTCTGTGCAAATACGTATCTGCAGAGGTTCCAGACTAATATTATGCAAATGTATTCCTTGGAGGAGGTGGTACCCGTTTCTTAGCAACCTGCGGCAGCATAGGTGTCCTTGTAAATAAATGAATTCATAAAGAGTCACGGGAACCTAATGCAATGCAAATACAATTCAAGCTTCCCCTCTTCCCTGCACAGTATGTTATTACGCAGGTAGATATTTGTCCTGTACTACAAGTGTCTTTCTGCAGATCACACAAGCGGATAATTGGCTCTCTGCGCCATGATGGATAGCGGCCCGTCCTCTTACTTATAGAAATATTAGGACTGAAGATTATTTGTTGTAAAGGTCCATATAAAAAGTGCATTGACTGTCTATGCAAATGCTGGGGGTGGGGGGGCCCAGTCTACATTATTTGTCCAAAACCTTATAATTGGTTGTCTATATATTTTGTGGTACAGCTAGGGTTACAGACACTGACCCCCAGAGTCCAAGCATGGTTGATCCTATTGTCTATCCAGGTTTTTGTTTTTTTTTTAAATTCTAAAACAAAGTGCGGCCTTACTTGTGGAGGTCCCACCCCGCTTAGCTGGTAGCCACTCACAATCCACATTATATAGGTGTCTAATCCCTGCAGCTCCACCTACAGAGAAATCAGAGCATTGCAGTCTAGAACAGATGAATGTGGCCCCCATGATTTAGTTCTGTATTAGCTATAAGGGGAAAGATTAACTGATTATTCTGACAATACCTTCTTATAGGAAGGGTTCCCCAAATATAGGGTGATCAGGAGATAACCTGCTGTTGGCATAGGGGTGGGGACAGCACCACCACAGGGGAATTATAAGGTTCCCATTTAAATCACTGTGTGTGTAATGAATGCCTCCAGAGTGGGAGAGGAGTGCTCTTTCTATAGGACTCCTACTAATAAAGTGGATGTCCAGGAATTCCAGTACTTGGGCAAGAGGCAGAGGCAGGGGTCAAACAAACAAACAAAAACACACTCACCTGTCATGGGTGCTCTAGTTTTCCCTGCCAATGTCTAGTCTAGAAGTTGTGCAAAACGCCTCGCTGCACGTGATCACAGAGGCCAATCAGTGTTGTGACGCACAACAACAAAAAAAAGGCACGCCGAGTGGGGCTTTAGTGAGAGAGGAGTGGTCATCAGGTCTCTCAGGGGCCAATTTAGAAACACTGCCAAGTATGCCTTAATCTCCAATCCTGATCAACCCCAAAACACCCTCAAAACCTTCTTTATTGCATAGACCCTGCTCAATGTTAGCGGTATGCCTCATAGATAGTTTGTTTTTCTAAATGAGACTCCCCTTTAAGGATCTTGTGGTTTGACTAATTCTCTTAATACTTATATTAGGGGTAAAAAAAAATTTTATAAGGCATTGTTCACACTTCCAGCAAGCTTCAGGTTCAGACTAATCCTTTTTGAACTGATCAGGCAAAAAAAAAAAAAAAATAAAAAACTGATTATTTGATCAATCTAAAAAATATTTTGGTACAAAACTTCTGGCAACGACGGCCCTGCATTCAATGAAATCCCTTGATCATACAATATGTTGGGGGTCTAAAGACATAAGGGGAGTGACTATCACATTAGAGACAACCTATAAGCATTAAATACAGATTTGCCGCAGTATTATCTATCATTTCCATACATGGAAAGACACCGCTGCACTAGCTAGATATTTCTTACATGCTATATATCCATGACTGGAGTGTGTAGGAGATATACACCATACATTTGGCTC
This sequence comes from Leptodactylus fuscus, assembly GCF_031893055.1. Classification (NCBI taxonomy): domain Eukaryota; kingdom Metazoa; phylum Chordata; class Amphibia; order Anura; family Leptodactylidae; genus Leptodactylus; species Leptodactylus fuscus. The sequence goes on from NC_134275.1 coordinate 40,587,643, forward strand.
TACCTCCCTCTACTGGTGACATATGGAAATTTCACTTATAGATGGAAATGGCGCATGTTATTATAAACATCTGCTGCATGTGCTTTCTGTTGGTTTCCTTTTTGGGTTGTGTCAGTCAAGTATTTGGTGAGGCCACCATGATGTTACCCACATGACTTCAACTTTACTGCCGCTGGCAAGACTGATCCCAAGTTTCACAAAATTCATCAAATCATCTTTACGTCTCAAATACTATAATACTAATTATAATTCACATATTAAAATAATTAACCTTATAAAAAGACACATTTCTACAGAAACCCAAATTATAATACTAATAATCCCAACCGAGCAAAAACACCCTGAGAGGGAGAGAGGAGCCGGGGAGGGAAAAAAAAGAAAACATTTTTTTTAGCCATTTGTCATAGGGTGTCTGGGTTAGTTTTATCCATTTTAGAAAAGTTCTTGAGAAAGATCCTTTGTAGAGTGAAACATTGCACTTAGGGGCCAATAAAGGCCTTTGTATTTATTGCAGTTTTTTGTGATTTGCAAACATGGAGGTAAAGATAAACATGGAGATCTGAAGGTATAAAGGATCTTCTAGCACGGAGGTGTGGAAACCAGTGGCGTAACTACCGCCGTAGCAGCAGAGGCAGCTGCCACAGGGCCCGGGACATTAGGGGCCCGGTGACAGCCGCTATCCTTATACTCGGGGGGGTCTTTTCGGACACCCGAGTATAATGATCAGCAGCCTGGGAGAAGTAAGAAACATAAACACTGGGCAGGCTTCAGCCTAGTCGTCTGACGTCTCATGACCCCGGGCTGCCTCCCGGGTCATGTGACGTCTGACGTAATTGAAGATCGACTGCTTCGGAGGCAGACAGTGTAGGAGTCGGGAGATAGGTGAGTAACAGAGGTATTCTCCCCCTGAGTCTCCGTTTATTATACTCTGGGGTTTGAAAAGACCCCAGAGTATAATAATTGTTTATGGGTGTCCACAGTGGGACATAATACTATGTGCAGGAGCCACTATGGGGTACAATACTGTGTGCAGGCACCACTATGGGGGATAATATTGTGTGCAGGGGCCCCTATGGGGGATAATACTGTGCAGGGGCCACTATGGGGTACAATACTGTGTGGAGGGGCCACTATGGGGGATAATACTGTGTGCAGGGGCCCCTATGGGGGATAATACTGTGCAGGGGCCACTATGGGGGATAATACTGTGTGCAGGGGCCACTATGGGGTACAATACTGTGTGCAGGCACCACTATGGGGGATAATATTGTGTGCAGGAGCAACTACGGGGAAATAATACTGTGTGGAGGGGCCACTATGGGGTACAATACTGTGTGGAGGGGCCACTATGGGGGATAATACTGTGTGCAGGGGCCACTATGGGGTACAATACTGTGTGGAGTGGCCACTATGGGGGATAATAGGCCACTATGGGGTACAATACTGTGTGGAGGGGCCACTATGGGGGATAATATTATGTGCAGGGGCCACTATGGGGAAATAATACTGTGTGGAGGGGCCACTATGGGGCATAATACTGTGTGCAGGGGCCACTATGGGGTACAATACTGTGTGGAGGGGCCACTATGGGGAAATAATACTGTGTGCAGGGGCCACTATCTCTGTACTGTGACATCACTGTGTGTATTATCTCTGTATGGTGACAACACTGTGACAACACTTCAGCCTACCCACTAAAGTGTTTGGGGCCAGTGGTGTAACTAGGAATGGCGGGGCCCTGTGGCGAACTTTTGACATGGGCCCCCTCCCTAACCGGCGCCGACGTCGAAGACCTCAGCCCCCTCCTCCGCATTCTATTATGTCCCTTAGTGGCCCCTGCACACACTATTATGTCCCTTAGTGGCCCCTGCACACACTATTATGTCCCTTAGTGGCCCCTGCACACAGTATTATCCCCCATAGTGGACACCCATAAACAATTATTATACTCTGGGGTCTTTTCAGACCCCAGAGTATACTAATCGGAGACCGGGGGAATAAAAACATAAAAATTACTGTTTCTTACCTGTCCCCGGCTCCTACGCTGTCTTCTCCACTGGCGTCCTTCTGAAATGACGTCAGACGTCACATGACCCGGGACGCAGGCTGGGTTCATGTGACGTCACAGACGTCAGAAAGGACGTCAGGACGGAGACCTGGCAGGATCGTGGAGAGGTAAGTAACAGTGTTTTTTATGTTTATTACCCCTCCCGGTCCGCCGATCATTATACTCGGGGGGGTCTGCAAAGACCCCCCGAGTATAATGATAGTATATGTGGGGCCCGCGGTGTCACTTACCAATCCCGGCCCAGCCAGGATCGGCAAGTGAATACGGCCCGTTACGGCCTACTAAAAAAACAAAAAAAAAAAACAACGCAGCGGTAGCGGCTGTCACCGGGCCCCCTAATGGCCCGGGCCCTGTGGCAGCCGCCTCCGCTGCCTCTATGGTAGTTACGCCCCTGTTTGGGGCCACTACAATCTTCCTACACCAGGACAGAAGAGCCCGGTATAGACTGGGGGAGTCATCACCAAGTTTACAATTTCCATGGAGATAATGATGCGGATAACCAGCAAAGCCACTTGCTACTTACCAATCTACAGGCCAAAAACCACCATAAAGGCCTTTACAGCATGTACTACGGAAAAATGCCCTTCCTAAAATCTTCTATGTCAATAGCATTGGCTTTGCATAACCCATATGTGTCAACAAGTACAAGTTCCTTTAAATGCGATCATTATGTTGTAATAGATTATTTACAGCACCGAATGCCCATCCAAAATGGAGAAAAACGTGACAAAGCAGAATGTGATCCATGATAGAATGTAAAGATAAGCAGCCCGGTCAAGGTAAAGCAGTAAAGATTACTCTGCAAAAGCCGACATGACAGGTTATAAAACTGCTCATAAAAGGACCATAGTAAACACTGGGAGAAATCTGACACAGCAAAAAGGTAGAATATACTAAGCCTAGAAAAGAGCTGACACATTGTACACTTTATGACTCCGCCACTAGAGAGCTGGAGAGCCTAAGATATCACACGCTGGGCCAGGCTGGTCAAGGGGACTGGTGCCAAGTAGATGGTAATGTCAATGACTTGCATTATACTGTATATGATAAAGACCACGCAGAATAGGAAGTATGGGGACCCCAGATATAGCAATGAGGGGGAAGAAGACTTGACACTACTTGAGGAGAAAGCTGATGGTGCATTGACAATATTAGGGTAAGCAAGAGTCAGTGTTTTTCCGACCGGGCTCACTTACTGCTGCATGTTTGATTGGCCGATCTCCGCACCTATGAATTACACATAGGCTCCCAAAAAAGGAGGCTTAGGAATCAGTTTATCGAGTGACGGTGAACCCATTTCATTAAAGGGGCTGTCCAGGATAAAGTAAAAATTCTCTCAGGCCATTAAACAATTAAATGATATTTTTACCCCAGGCCTTGGTTCCGGGTTGGCGTGTCCCCTATTCCCTCTGGTCCATGGACTGCCGGAGAGGCTTAGGTAACTTCTGCAGCGAATTGCTGGCTTCAGCTGTCACATGCTGGGTACTGGTGACATCACTGCTGATACGTCACTGGTATTAAACATGTGACGAAGGACAGTAATTGGCTGCAGCAGTCACCTGACTTTCTGCACTTCCGACCCTGGCAGTCTATGGGCCGGAGGGGATGGCAGACGTGTCCGCGTACTGAAGACCAGGAGAAGAAGAGTATCATTTATCTTCTTATTTTACTTCACCCCAGGCCCCGAGTGAGTTTTTAAATTTATCCAGGACAACCCCTTAAAGATTATAAGTTTTAAGATGCTTTGCAAAAGGAACCCAAAAATGAAAAGTTGGTGCTTACAGGGGAGTCATTTCACCAGTACCAGATGTCTCAAGATCTGAAGGTTGACAACTATGTGGTAGTTCGGTAAGGCAGATAAGGTGTTTGCCTCAGGATGCGTGACTGGAGCTCTCCTCCCCAGCTTACTACATAGATACACTACAGAGCAAAGCTTACTACCTAGATAAGATACTGAACCAAGCTTACTACATAGATACAGTACACGAAGCAACATTATTACATAGATACGGTTCAAGATCACAACATAGATAAACTATACGTTTGTACAGGGAGGGACAGAAGAAGCACAAGGAGTGTGAAATGGCTCTTGCCAAGGTTCTGATCTCATCCTCTCTCCAGATCTGATGCTGTTTTAATGTCTGTGAAATAAAAGACACTTTTAAGAATACACCTTGGCAAGTGCCCCTCAGTTTCTTTCTCTTCTATATCATAAAGTATAAGTCTGGTAACAGAACCAAGATAACTCCATAGATGCGGTACAGGAACTCCGCTTACTACACTGAGACAGCACAGGAACCAAACTTACAATATAGAAATTTAACCAAAACTTTTGCAATTGGTTACAACGCAGATGTGTGATAACAGGTGACAACATGAATAGTCATTAGAAAATAATTTTTCAGTGACTTTTCATTGTTTTTTGTTTTTTTGTCTTCCCTGATAACTGATCACTTCAGCAGTTTATGGATGGGAATGCTGGAGACAGCCAAGTACTGTAATTCGCTTCTCCCATTAAAGTGAATGGGAGCAGGGATGTATCCTGACCAGCAGGGGTACAACTACATGCAGCCTGAAGCAGTTACAACACCACTGCTTTCTCAGGATTGGTGGCGGGATCATTGGTCAGATCCCCACCTATGGATAGAGGATAAATATGCTTCATGGCATAACCCCTTCAAATGAAGGTGAGCTGCAAATATAAACACAACCCAGGGACAGGTGTAACACTGATTTTGAGGGGGGGGGGAGCCATTTTCCTTTTATCCTGTACACCCCCTTCTAAACTTCTCCCAAAGTGTGTGGTCACATTGTAATAGCCACATAGCCAGCAAAACCAACAAGCAAGATTGTTTGCAGCCTCTGGGGAAGACGTGTGGCTTCCTGGTGGTCCACAAGGAACATTTTCTTAACCCCTTTAAACTATAATAACGTCTATTGTCTCCTCTATTGCAGTATCGAGCCATCATGAATGAATTGCCCTTTGACACTTAGTCATGAAATTTTTACACTCTATAAATAAACATGGGTAGAATTGTATGATGCAGCAAAACGCTTAGTAAATACAAGATAGAAAAATGCTTAAAAGGTGACAGAGCAAAAAAATAGGTAATTGACGGCAATCAAGTCATAAAACGGCACCAAATAATCCCATGACACATGAAAACAGTGACGCTGCAAAAACATGAAAGTACTCCGGCCAGGAATCCCACACGTTGTACAAAACAACTTTTACTGCCAGGCACAGCCCACAGATGTGTGCCAACTATGGGCAATAATGTCGATTTTATGGAGCAGTAAAAGGAAGTATTACAGGGAATATTAGCTTTAACCATCAGCCTTGTAAGAAGAGTACAACTGCTTGCTTATAAAGTTTATTACTGAGTTTACTCATGTGGTAGACATACATATGTTCTTTAAGCCCCCAAGTTACTACCAGCAAAGGAGTGATAAAAGTGAAAGGAGCATGACAAGACAGATACGGGTTGGGGCCATATAGTCTGTAAAGGGGTCACCTACCTTAAAGGGGTTGTCCAGGAAAAAAGGGACAACCCTTTTAACGTTTAAATCAGTTAGTGGTAATGAAGAAAATAAAAAAAATTGTATACTCAACTGTTCCCGTTGCTCCGGTGTCCTCCCGTGCGTCCTGGTTGTTCAACTTGGTAGCGTCTCTTCTGACGTTCCGCTGATTGGCCTCAGCAACTGCTGAGGCCAATAAGCGGCCTCAGGAAGTGGACCTGTGATGTCACATGTAGTGACATTTCAGGCCATTCACTGGAACGCCGGAAGACGCCACCATAGCAGAAAAACTGAGACGTGCTGGAGGACAAAAGAGCCACAAGGACAGGTGAGTATGCTTCTTTTTTTTTTTCACTGGCCAAGCCCTTTAAGACAATCCTTGTGGTAGAAGCATCCCCTTACTGATGGTTGATCCACAAGTGCCCCACTGCCCATGAATTAAACCACATGGCAGAAGTTATTTGATACTCTCTTATGCTCTACTGAAGTCAAGAGTTGCCCAGGCTACCCAAGGTGGGAAATATGGTCACTAACTTTATAGATAACTTAGTCTCATTTAATAGAGCGGGTGATTCTGAATCAAAATGTAATGCACTTTAATTAAAAATATTTCTGTTTTCTGCCTGAAAACCCTCTCTAAAGTTGCTGCCACTCCTTTCTAACAAGTTTGCTGTTCACTGTCTGTTACTAGGTAAGATCCATCCATAAATACTATTAATAGCAAGACGGCTTCACAGTTAGTGCAGCAGGGAAGGGCTGGGCTTTTTTCATACAATGAATGGAGAGGGGAGGATTCCCTACCAATGTCCCATCTTCTACACTACACGTTAGCTTCGCTGTTTGTGCTGATGGGTTGTCACGGAGAGTAAGCCGCTTTCCTTATTGTATTCAGATTTCTCTATTTCATTGTCAGGGAACTCAGACATATTTTCTCAGCCACTTGTTTGCTATTTTATTATTACCCCTCTCAGAATTATATGTAAAGAAACCAGTTACTACTGGTAGTAGTTATAATGGATAGGGAAGAAGGAGCATACTGCTGCTTATTGTACCTTATTGTAGGCCTGCATAGTTACATTACATCCATTGGTCATATGGAAATGCCACAGCTCAGTCCCATTGAAGTGGAGGGACTAAGCATGACCATGTGACCAATGGACAAGATGTCATTTTCCTAAGAAGAAAAAAAAATCAGCCATGTTTTCTAATATTGGATAACTCCTTGAAGATTTGCTGTACTACAATATACACTCACCGGCCACTTTATTAGGTACACCTGTCCAACTGCTCGTTAACACTTAATTTCTAATCAGCCAATCACATGGCGGCAACTCAGTGCATTTAGGCATGTAGACATGGTCAAGACAATCTCCTGCAGTTCAAACCGAGCATCAGTATGGGGAAGAAAGGTGATTTGAGTGCCTTTGAACGTGGCATGGTTGTTGGTGCCAGAAGGGCTGGTCTGAGTATTTCAGAAACTGCTGATCTACTGGGATTTTCACGCACAACCATCTCTAGGGTTTACAGAGAATGGTCTGAAAAAGAAAAAACATCCAGTGAGCGGCAGTTCTGTGGGCGGAAATGCGTTGTTGATGCCAGAGGTCAGAGGAGAATGGCCAGACTGGTTCGAGCTGATAGAAAGGCAACAGTGACTCAAATAGCCACCCGTTACAACCAAGGTAGCCAGAAGAGCATCTCTGAACGCACAGTACGTCGAACTTTGAGGCAGATGGGCTACAGCAGCAGAAGACCACACCGGGTGCCACTCCTTTCAGCTAAGAACAGGAAACTGAGGCTACAATTTGGACAAGCTCATCGAAATTGGACAATTGAAGATTGGAAAAACGTTGCCTGGTCTGATGAGTCTCGATTTCTGCTGCGACATTCGGATGGTAGGGTCAGAATTTGGCGTCAACAACATGAAAGCATGGATCCATCCTGCCTTGTATCAACAGTTCAGGCTGGTGGTGATGGTGTCATGGTGTGGGGAATATTTTCTTGGCACTCTTTGGGCCCCTTGGTACCAATTGAGCATCGTTGCAACGCCAAAGCCTACCTGAGTATTGTTGCTGACCATGTCCATCCCTTTATGACCACAATGTACCCAACATCTGATGGCTACTTTCAGCAGGATAATGCGCCATGTCATAAAGCTGGAATCATCTCAGACTGGTTTCTTGAACATGACAATGAGTTCACTGTACTCCAATGGCCTCCACAGTCACCAGATCTCAATCCAATAGAGCATCTTTGGGATGTGGTGGAACGGGAGATTCGCATCATGGATGTGCAGCCGACAAATCTGCGGCAACTGTGTGATGCCATCATGTCAATATGGACCAAAATCTCTGAGGAATGCTTCCAGCACCTTGTTGAATCTATGCCACGAAGAATTGAGGCAGTTCTGAAGGCAAAAGGGGGTCCAACCCATTACTAGCATGGTGTACCTAATAAAGTGGCCGGTGAGTGTATGCTGCAGAAGGAAACCACGGTGTTCAGCCTGGTGCCACGTGCGTCTTTTCTTTGCCAGTGGAAGACTCCAGGTGGTAGAATGTCGTAAAAACGAACCAAAAGAAATTAGTGCAAATGTGTGTTTTTCTTTCCAATTCAACCCCATTCTATAACTTTTCCAGCTTCCCAGTACATTGCACTATATATATTGCACATTATATGGTGTTTTTGTAAAGCAAAATTGGTCACACAAAACAACAAAAAATAAATCAGTCATCACACTACTCTGTGAATGAAAAAGTCAAAAAGTTATGACTCTAAAAAAAAGAGACCTAAAAATGAAAATTGACCTAGTCCTTAAAGGTTTAAGTAAAAGTTTCACCCTACTATAGGGTAAATAACAGAACTGTCCTTGTAACTTATAATATAGACAAAATATGGACGTGTCTGTAAGAATATACTAAATACCAGGGGCTTAATTATAAGGGTGCAGAGGTAGCAACTGGGCCCTGGACTTTTAGGGGGCCCAAAGGCCTTCCCACACCATAGTAAGGCACCAATATTATAAAGAGTACATTCTTGTTTGCCCCATTTCATATTTGGCAATGGGGCAAAAAAGTTTCTAATTCCACATTTCAACAAGGCAACAGCGGGAGTCAAAACTTTTATATTCTGTATCTTCACCATTTTACAGCTTTACACAACAACAAACTATCAAGTATAATAAAACGTCGCTTGTAAGATGCCATAAACTGGGTAGACTGCTTGTAACTTCATGTCTTGCTGCATTATTCAGCAGGGTCACTGTGTACAGGAGGAGAATCTATTCTATACATAAAAACTAAGATTTCACATTACAGCGTTAAAGGAGCTCTCTGCTTGGACAATCCAAGACCTTCAGAAAACAAGAAGATCACAAAGAGTTCCTGTGCTGGGACCCCTAGTGATCAACTGTAGGGAATTTTGGCAGTAAGTGTTAAATTTCTCTGCAGCACCACCACAGGTTAAAAGTATTATTACACAGTCAAATCAATAAGCTGCGTAGGTAATGCAGGACAGGTCGGGTCCTCCAGAGCGAGTGTTAAGGCCAGGAAGAAGGGTCTGTGAATTTAGTGCAGATAAACTGGTAAATACAGCCAATATATGGACCAGGTTTCCTCCTGAACATGGCCATCTGAATGGAACCTAAAACTGCAGAATCTTAGGTTACTGTGGCCACTAAAACAGTTTAACTATAAGACCTTAAGTGACAGCACCATGCGAGTATTCGAGAGGAAAGCTGTGGCCATCCTGGAACTCACAATACTATAAATCAATATGGTGCTATGAGTTCATTTCAGATGAGCCATGGCTGCAGTGGGGAAAACACCTGTAAGTCAGACCTTACCACAACCTGTTCATGTGGATTGGTCCCTATCGACATCCAGTCTTTGAAGCTGAAGACCTGTACTTTGCTTGCTCACACATATAACAATATGTAAAGAACTGTCTGTTCTAAGGCAAGAAGTAGAATTTTGACAGCACATATGGGGAAAGTGTGAAAAAAAATTCTATAATGCAGCAGACCACAAATATTGGGAAAGATAATAAACTTTTTATGCAGAATTAAACTAATATTTTAGTGTGTTCTGCTTTAAAGAAGATAGAAACTTGTTTACAAATAGGAAAAGTGCCCCCTCCCCAAAGTAAAACCCCCAGTAATAGGGTAGTGCTCTAGGTTTTAGAAACTAAAGGCCTTAAAGGGCCCACGATGGTTAGGGGTGGATGGGGGACCAGGAAGTGGAAACAGTCAGCAATCCAGACAGCTTTGGAATGGGAACAGCAGGGAGGAAATCAGTGAATATTACTTTTTTTTTTTTTTTTTTTACCCCACACTATCCTGTTGGAAAACAGTCAAAGGGTAGGAAAATCCATTGGAGACTTTTTTTTTTTTTTTTACTCCACTATATCACTGAAAAGTCCCTTTACAACTTTAGCAAATATGTTTTGTCTCCATTATTCTGGGTAGTTGCTTATTATTAATTTGATAGCTTTAACTATTCTTCTAAGGCCTTGATCACATGACATTCTAATTTTAACAGACCTAGTGTCCACAAAAAAATAGACACTCATATGTCAGTATTTGATTTCTGTTGTGCATATGTTGTCTGTTCGTCCATTTTTTTATTTTTTTTTCATTTTTTTTTTACATGACAGTATCTGCAGGAGAAAAAAAAACATAGGCAGTAATATTCTCTACAGCAATAACAGCAGATAACATACATATGTACTGGATAAATACAGAGCAATACTTGTACATCAATAGCAACTGTTCGGCCATTTTTGTTGCCAGTGCCAACCGTGTTCCACCCGTATTTTACAGAGTCAACAGATGAATTTAATTGGTTGTTCTTAGTTCTTGACCCAACCCACTGATCAGTTTTTAAAGTCTTTTTAAAACAGATCCATTGATTTCTATTGGGTCCATGCGCCCCTTCAAAACGACCAAAGATAGAGCACCTACGATTATCTGACAATTTTTTTATCCATTAAAACGAAAATGTGAATACGGTAATTTACTGTAAAGCTATATTCACACAGCCGATTGGACATTTTCCAGGCCATTTCGCATCCGAGGGGCACATGTTTTCATAGGTCTCTTAAAAATTTGCGTCCATTAAGCGATCTGTGAATACAGCCTTTGTGTGAATAAGGCTTAAAGCTATTTCAGCCAATAACGTGAATGGGGTTATTCACATGACCATTGTATTTTTTTTAAACTGACCATCAAAAAATAGGTCAAGTCGTATTTTTACCCATTTTCACAGCTCCCTCAAAAGCATAAGGGACTGGTGAAAACAGGTGGCTCTTGAATGCAAATCAACTGTGAAAAAAAAAATTCTATATTTTTCACGACTGTTTCGCTTCGCGTGTGTGCGTTTGTTGTTTTTAAAACGGCCATTTTTCATTGTCGTTGGGAATAAGTCCTAAGGGAAACCACTCAGGTGCCTATGACAACACTACCTGTAAAAGTGGCAAGGACTTGTCATCTTCTCTCCTCTATTGGGCTAGTTCCGCAACGCTGGTACAAATAGGGTTAAGCTGCCTTAATGTCTACTTAGTCTTGCAATTCATCACCTCAGAGCCCTCAAATGAAGCCGCCGTTGATTAAATTAATAAATGCAATCCCAATCTAAAGCGAGTTAATTGGGAAGATTTATTTGGTCCTGACAGTTTTATGCATCTTTGATGAAGCATTATGAGGTTTGTTTTTTTATTTTGCATAATTTAATGTGATGCTTGGAGTCGGGGCTTCCATCAGTCGCTGACAATCACACCCCGGCCTCTCACAATCTATGTATTTATGATTTATCTCCCCATGCTGGATCTGCCGCTATTTGTTGCACGGCTGTCAGGGTGACGGATTTGTTTAGAACAATCTCTTGAATCCTTGGATTTTTCCTATAAATCTTATGGTGCGTGGATAATTCATTCCAACTTCTGAAATATCTATTACTTCGCACTTAGCAACAAGTAAGATGTTAATGTTTCTATGGCTCTCATTTACGGTGCCATTAAAATCTATTGGACGTGATACATCACCCTAGAAATAGACTTGTCTGAAAAACTCACAAGTAGACAAGCTCATAACGCATTGACAGTATATCACCTGAAGAGTGAGGAGTATATCAAGATTTAGGTATTTCAAGTTACATCAGCCCCTGATGGTGTTAATGCTGTGGCATCCTACATGTTATGCCTGGTGATCCAATGGATCCGTATGGAGCAGCTGAGCTACAACGATGTTGTCTATGGGACTGGCCAACAAGAATCACCCTGATCAGGTCACCCTGGTCACAATAGGGATGGATGAACTTCAATGATCTCCTTAGATGGCTCCTCCAAGGGTAACCAAAGAAGAGGGCAGGAGGCGCTCTGGTCCAAGTGTGAAAAAGACAGTAAGCCCCACTCCCTATAGGTCATTGTCACGGGATGGTTAGAGTCTATACTATAGGCAATGTGTAATATATATTTCATGTGGAATGTATTCTCTAACCTGTTGTATACATCAATGTGTAGTTGGCTGATTAGGGTCTAGTGTGTTAGCACATTGTATGCAAATACCTCTAACTAGTGAGGACCAGTGAGGACAATGGGTGGAGATAATCTGATCAGTGTCTCCAAGAAGATGTTGGATGGTGCATTGTCCATAGTAGACAGGGAGTCTGCTCTCCTTGGTATAGGTGAGGGGGGAAGGATCTGTGACTCAGCCCTTCCCACCCACAGATATAGGTGTAACAGTCTTAGTATATAGTTGTAGCTGGAGTTAGTATGTGTTAGCCGGCCTGTGCACAGCTCTGCAGAGAGCCAGGATATAGTTACAGGACCAAGGAACCAAAGTTATCATTGGATTGTGACTTCTGTGGACTTATTGTTATTACGGTTGATGTGACCGCCGCCGGCTACTAACTTTGTGGATTACAATAAATTGCTGTTGTCTCCCGACCTCTTGCGTCCGTGTTGATTCAAAAGACCATCCGGAGGAAGACGTATACCTTTGCTCCGTGACAGTCATCAAGAGAGGTCAGAAGGGAAGGAAACACTAATGGCAACAAGGGGGATAAATAACATATAATATAGCAGAGGGAGTGAAATGGAGGACGAGAATAGATAAGACACACAGGGGAAAGTGGAATGATGGAGGTATAAGGAGACCGGGTCCACGTGGGGGTGGGGCTACTGCCTTCTTCACACTTTTTTTTTCCAGTTTCTCCTATTGTATATATATGTCTTGGTTTTACATGCATTATGTACACACTTGAAAAAGGGTGGTTAACCAGAAACGCGTTTGTGTTAAATAAAAGGAATTGACTTGGACCAGCGCGTCTCCTGACCTCTTCTTTGGTTACCCTTGGATGTTCTAGACGCCAACAACAGCGGATGGCGTTACAGAAGTTTGGCTGCTGCTACTGGAGTCCATAGTATCAGAGGGGGCCTTAGGGGGACTTTTTGACCCAGTGATCACACACTTATCCATCGTGCTGTAGATAGGGGAGAAGTTTCCATAATGGGATAACCCTTTTAACTCTTCAATGGCAAAAATAGCAGTTTTGTCAGCAACATACTGTATAGTTAATGATGGATTCTGTGAGGCAAGCTGTGGCACAAAAAAAGCACGATCACTATGTGTGGGGCACCAGGGATGGGAATATTGGGAAGCTCTTTGGCACAGACATGTTGCAACCAAGTCTTCAAGTGAGCCTGGGATCAGATAGAGAAGGAAAGAGACATATGCTATTATAATGTACACATGGGAACAGCTGATGATTCTGAGGAGTCTTTTTGCACCAGGGCCCAAGAGCCTTTAGTTACACCCCTGAACTAAAGGAAAAAAATAAAAACAAAACAAAAAAACAAACCAAAACATCTTTGTCTCTAATGCCAACTATAGGCAGCCACCCAGTCAAAGTTCAGTCTATTAAGGAGCCTTGAAATATGACTAGGGATTTCAGCCAAGCCACAGACACCAGAACAGGGTTTCTGGACAGTCTTAGAGGAGAGCTAATGTGCATGCTTGGTAAGATAAATGCACAGCTCTGCTTCCTTGTAAAACGGGTTAGATATGTATTGAACACCAGAGACCCAGTAGAATAGGTCTGTACACAATCCAATGCACCACCGTGGACTAGATCACTGCCATGGACATGGTCCTACAGCAAAGCGGTCACCAGACAGTAGATACCTGCCAACTTATACAATATGGGTCAACATAAAAACCACATAGGTGGGAATTCTTTATATTCATCTAGGAGTATCAATCACATGCCCCCAAACACATGGTATGAAGATTGTATTATTGCATTATTCCTACCATGTTCATAGGAGAAAACTGCCTTGACAAGGGACAATTGGCCCCAGCAACACGGTCACACAACAGATCTGACTGTAGCCTACATTGTGGTTTATGAGAAAAAAAGGACTTGTATCATAGCAATGTACTGACTGTGGTGTCACCTAAATGAGGAGGGACTGTTGACTAACAGTCTGGCTAGTTACTTGTAGCCACTTGACTCTTCTAAGGTAGGTAGGCTTGTATGGAAACCAGAAGGTATTTAAGCAAAATGTGATTGTCCTTAGTATGTGCCATATGTAAGGTCATACAGTATGAGTGCCATAGAGCGTGCAGAATGCTGGCAGGCTATGACTAATGAGATCTTACTTCTCCTGATGGTCACGGGCACCAGACTTCTTATAAGCTCTGTTCTGTTCTTACTTCTCGTCCTGTGCATGCCTGTATTTTGTGTCACCAACCAATTCCCAGTAGTCCCTGGTTATAAAACGCACCTTCCCCCACTTGAAGGTTCCTGAGCAATGATCTATGTTTGACCTCCACTAGTTATCAGCTACCTGAGCCGTGTTCTTCTGTTTACCCATGTCTGACCCCAGCTTGTCCCTGACTTCTGAACACATACTGGCTGACCCACTCTTTCTTAATGTACTCTACCATCTCTGATCTTGGCCCCTACCTAGACTACTCTCCTGCCTGATGCCTGGGTACCACACACTGATATCTCTTGGGTCACCTCAGTCAGCTGTTACCTACATCAGCATTACTCCTAGAGGTAGCGACATAGTGGTCCCCTGCAACAAAGAATATATCCCTGTGCACTCTCCCACCTAAGCACTCACATAGACACTTCTCTCCCTGCATACATCCCTCCTTCCATCTTATCACCCACACTGGGCACCCCTACACCACATGAAAGTTGTACTTCCCGGAAAAAAAAAAAAAAAAAAGTAGTATATCTCTGTGTAGAGCAGGGGTGCCCAATATGTCGATCGCGATCTACTGGTAGATCGCAAAGGACGTATGGGTCGATCGCGGGATGCAGGGATTCCCGGTGTCTGCTTGTTCACAGTGCAGGCTGAGAGTCATCTCCGGACACTGGCAGGCGGGGCTGCCGCAGCCCCAGCCTGCCAGTGTCCAGAGATAACTCTCAGCCTGCGCTGTGAAGAAGCAGACAGCGGGGATCCCTGGGCAGCCACAGAACGCTGCTGTCTCGATCCGCCTGGCCCCGCCCACATGCTCGGCCCCACCCACATACACTCCTGCCCCGCCCACAGGCCCACCCTAGTAGATCTTTTGCCTTGGTCAGCTAATAAAGTAGCTAACACACTGAAAAAGTGTGAGCCCCCCTGGTGTAGAGGTTAAAGTGTGAAAATCAGGAGGACACTTAGAAAGTGCCCTCCATAGTAGCTCAAAGCCATAGTGGTTAGGTGAAATAGTGGGCTGACACCTGCTGCATTATACTATGATGCTCTATGGTGACTATGACAGACCACTGCAGACCCCTTCGCTGTAAGTCGCTGCGTCATCTCCCATTACACTGGTAATTCTTTACAACAGCTCTGTCAAGTGTCTCCTGCATGAATTAATAATTCACATCAGACACAATGTGACAGAGATATTAATGAGTTTTAGACAAATGACTTTCACAGATGTAGAAATTTTGTGATTAGCCAATAAAACGATCAGCGGCTTGTAATTTCAGAACAGATTTCCCAATTCTATAAAGTATGTGATATGGTGCCCCAGTACGTGGCCGCTGGTTTACAGAAAAACTCCCCCACACTGCCCATCCACCGGCACTGTTCAGCATGCAGATACTGCTAGAACTGCTGATCTGTGCGGGGTTCAGATACTGATGGCCTAGGCCTATCCTGTGATAGGGGGTCATCAGTATGAAACTTCCATTTGGGGCAGGAAAGCCCCATAAACTTAATTCTCTCCTCCCCTGAGGATGAACGGCTATAATTTATACGTTTTGGACCCCAATCCTCAGATACATAAGTTATATTTGCCATCTCTACTGAATCATTCGAGAGGCTCCTGAAATAAGGGGAAAACTTCTGTACTCTCAAAAGGGCAGGAAATTCTCCCGGGCCCAGATCTCTGTCCCTGACATGGTGATTTTATTTGGCGGATGCCAGCTTGTGCCCCGTCTCCATCTCACATTTCTTTCTCGGGTACTGCCCAGAGCTCATCCTTCTCCTTGCAGAAAATTGTTATCTATAATGGGAGGAATAATCTTTGTTCCTTATCCAATAGTTATGTGCTAAATCCTCTGTGACAGTTTTATAACCAATAATATTCTGTTAATTATACTAGTCATACCTTATCTTTGTCTATACATCGTATAACCTACAACAGCGGTCCTCAAACTATGGCCCGCGGGCCACATGCGGCCCGCCGAGGACATTTATCCGGCCCGCGCTGTCACCTGGATCGCTCACTAACGGGGAATTCGATTCCCCGTTAGTGAGCGGATCGCCACTTTCAGTTGTATGTGCATTTGCATATACAACTGAAAGCTGTCAGGGGCCGCCCGACCGCGGCCTACACTGATGGCAGAGAGTGACCTCTGCCCCCGACGCAGGCGCGATGACGTCATCACTCCTGCAGTCTGGAAGGAGGAGGACACACCGCGGCGGCTCTTCATGGGTAAGTATGACAGTGTGGGTGTGATTGTACCGATGAGCATATAATACAGTGGGGGGTTACTGATGAGCATACAATACAGTGGGGGGAGGGTACTGATGAGCATATAATATAGTGTGTGTGGGGGGTAGTGATGAGCATATAATACGGGGGGGGGGGGTAGTGATGAGCATATAATACAGTGGGGGGAGGGTACTGAGGAGTATATAATACAGTGGGGGGGTACTGAGGAGTATATAATACAGTGGGGGGGTACTGAGGAGTATATAATACAGTGGGGTGGGGGGTACTAATGAGTATATAATACAGTGGGGGGTTACTGAGGAGTATATAATACAGTGTGTGGGGGGGTACTGATGAGCATATAATATAGTGTGTGTGTGTGGGGGGGGTAGTGATGAGCATATAATACAGTGGGGGGAGGGTACTTGTTAGGATCACATCTTCCATCTTGTATTCTGTCAGCCATTTTGTAAGCAATTTCTGTTCTAAGCTTCATAAGGACGTCTGTTTAGAGTCTAAGAGACCCCTTTAGGGGATAAGGCGTGTGGAATGTTAATGGTTGGGTTATAACTCCTTATCTATTTGTGGTCATCTTTGAGGGTGGGTGTAGAAACCGGTTCAAATAACCTGTTTGGTCGTTAGCCCCAAGGCCGGAGCGGACCAGTACGTGATCATTATCTCTCTTTCTGTGATATACATCTAGAACTAGTGTATGATGTTGGCTTACACATAAATATCTTAGATACTTTTTCATGTCATGAGAAAGATCATCCCAGGTTGGAGTGTAATAATGATATGCAGACCTCAGCCAATAGTCATGTGCCAGGCTTGTCTTATATCTCTATAACCAATCGTGTTGTACCTGATTAGAATAGCCAAGCCAGCTCTTTGTCTGTAATGTATTTAAACTACCTTTTTCTTATAATAAATCAGAATTACACTTGATACACCACGAGCAGTGTGTGACTGTGTGTGAATTCTCCAGGCCTGTTAATTAATTAATTAATTTGGAACTCTGCAACATACTCTGTGACAAGGACCCATTGATGTCCCCGACAGTACTGAGGAGTATATAATACAGTGGGGGGTACTGAGGAGTATATAATACAGTGGGGGGGGGGGGGTACTGAGGAGTATATAATACAGTGGGGTGGGAGGTACTAATGAGTATATAATACAGTGGGGGGTTACTGAGGAGTATATAATACAGTGTGTGGGGGGGTACTGATGAGCATATAATATAGTGTGTGTGTGTGTGGGGGGGGGTAGTCATGAGCATATAATACGGGGGGGGTAGTGATGAGCATATAATACAGTGGGGGGAGGGTACTGAGGAGTATATAATACAGTGTGTGGGGGGGTACTGATGAGCATATAATATAGTGTGTGTGTGTGTGTGGGGTAGTCATGAGCATATAATACGGGGGGGGGGGTAGTGATGAGCATATAATACAGTGGGGGGAGGGTACTGAGGAGTATATAATACAGTGTGTGGGGGGGTACTGATGAGCATATAATATAGTGTGTGTGTGGGGGGGGGTAGTCATGAGCATATAATACGGGGGGGGGTAGTGATGAGCATATAATACAGTGGGGGGAGGGTACTGAGGAGTATATAATACAGTGTGTGGGGGGGTACTGAGGAGTATACAATACAGTGTGGGGGGGGGGGGGGTACTGAGGAGCAGGGGTGAACCTAGCCTTTTTGCCGCCTGAGGTGAAATATTTAGGCCCTCCAGTGTCTTGAGGGACAGTGAACTGGCCCCGTGTTTGAAAAGTTTGAGGACCCCTGACCTACAATATACAAAAACCTCACCATCCGCCATTACATTCCCTTACACACATACAGTACATGGCCGGCTCATATACCAATTGTACTCATTTGGACCTCAATACGGCAATACTTAGAGAGGACTTGGAGCGTGGCCATACCGGAAAATGTACGTGCGGCGCCATTCTTCTGCATAGTGAAGGTCTAATGTTGACTACTAAGCCATAACATGCCAGCGGTCACTGGCCCCTAAACATCTGCCAGGTTCCCTTAATATAAATAAGCTACTTTTCCATAGAAGCCATTTTGGCATCTGTGACTGTTTCGTGGTGCAGAATGGCGCCCAATAGAAAAGTGACCCTGTTGTCCACAGCACCCACATAGAGGCCATGCTTGCCCCCTGCAGTGCCCGCTCCGGCGCCCTCCTGACTGGTCCCCATGGCGGTGTCTGGGCTCCGCCTCCAGCAGGCTTCTGCAGCTGTCTCCATGGTAACGGGCTCGCTTCCCTTCTAACCAAGAAAACCGTACTCGGCTTGTGGCTCTCGCGATGGTTGCTACCCGGAAGCCGGAAGTGAGAGCGCGGTGGTGGTGGTGGGCTGTCTGGCTCATGCAGGGGGGCGTGATACCGGCTGCCGGAGACTGAAGTGCGGGGGATGGAGGCTCCACAGCCTGCGGGACTCCTTATAACTGGGAGCTGTGCGGAGACCCCCTGCAAGTGTAAGTAAGCGGAGGCTGCAGAAAGGATCGCCTGAGGGGGGCGCTGTGCGATCAGGCGGCTGAGGATGCTCTGTACTGAGTGTAGGCTCCGGGGCACCTGCAGGGGGAATGTACTACAGATAGAGGTGGTGGGGCACCTGCAGGGGGCGCTGTGTATATGAGCAGTGTGTGTAAGGGGGGTGTAACCTTCAGGGGGCGCTGTGTATATGAGCAGTGTGTGTAAGGGGGGTGTAACCTTCAGGGGGCGCTGTGTATATGAGCAGTGTGTGTAAGGGGGGTGTAACCTTCAGGGGGCGCTGTGTATGCAGGAAAATGTGTGTATTGGGGTGTCAGCTGTACGGAGTGCTGTGTGACAGGACTGTGTGATAGGGTGTCACCTGAAGGGGGTGCTGTGTGACAGGGCAGTGTGTGTTGGAGTGCTACCTGCATGGGGTGCTGCGATGGATCAGTGTGTGTGTTGGTGTATAAGAGGTCAGCACCAGGGGTAGTACTGGGGTCCTAGCATGCTGTATGATAGTAGTACACCTAGCAGGGGGCGCTGTGAGAGGTCAGCTCCAGGGATAGTACAGGGGGTCCTAGGATGCTGTATGATAGTAGTACACCTAGCAGGGGGCGCTGTGAGAGGTCAGCTCCAGGGATAGTACAGGGGGTCCTAGGATGCTGTATGATAGTAGTACACCTAGCAGGGGGCGCTGTGAGAGGTCAGCACCAGGGGTAGTACTGGGGTCCTAGCATGCTGTATGATAGTAGTACACCTAGCAGGGGGCGCTGTGAGAGGTCAGCACCAGGGGTAGTACTGGGGTCCTAGCATGCTGTATGATAGTAGTACACCTAGCAGGGGGCGCTGTGAGAGGTCAGCACCAGGGGTAGTACTGGGGTCCTAGCATGCTGTATGATAGTAGTACACCTAGCAGGGGGCGCTGTGAGAGGTCAGCACCAGGGGTAGTACTGGGGTCCTAGCATGCTGTATGATAGTAGTACACCTAGCAGGGGGCGCTGTGAGAGGTCAGCACCAGGGGTAGTACTGGGGTCCTAGCATGCTGTATGATAGTAGTACACCTAGCAGGGGGCGCTGTGAGAGGTCAGCTCCAGGGATAGTACTGGGGTCCTAGCATGCTGTATGATAGTAGTACACCTAGCAGGGGGCGCTGTGAGAGGTCAGCACCAGGGGTAGTACTGGGGTCCTAGCATGCTGTATGATAGTAGTACACCTAGCAGGGGGCGCTGTGAGAGGTCAGCACCAGGGGTAGTACTGGGGTCCTAGCATGCTGTATGATAGTAGTACACCTAGCAGGGGGCGCTGTGAGAGGTCAGCACCAGGGATAGTAAAGGATGGGTTAGGGGCTTGTTTGCTAGAGTATCTTGGTGATATATCTAGACGTGGATACAGATCCAGGGCACAGTATACAGAAGCCATGCTGAGAGTGTAGACGTATACAGCCATACCTGTGTCTTGCATTATAGAGCATGTATAAACTGTAGGAGTGTGCAAGTTACCGGCTGTCCCCTGAAGGTGCAAAATATTGGGAGAGGTGTGGCCACTACTGAGTCATTTACACATAGGCACCCTGGGACCAATCTGCAGGTAGACTTTAGTCATGTAAGAGGTGCCCAAATAAATGTATGGTAGGGGGACTGTACCACATACAGCAGAAGTGGCCGTAACATAATATTTAGCACTATGTGCTTTATTTACAATGGCTTCCTACAGGTTGTGGATGCAACTTTTGGCGTCATTCCCAATCCACTTCAGTCCTCCGTCCCTCTTAATGATTTTGACAGTCCGTGCACAAGAACATCAAATCTGTCCCTGCACCAGATTTACCACATTAAGTGATGCCGGATGATGAATCTGGCATGTCCATAGACTCTCTAGACTTGATATTTTCCACCTATTGGCTTATTTGGAACAGGATTTTGGTACAGATCTGGCCACATTGCGCAGCCGTTTCCCCAAGATGCCTCACCCCTAATCCACTAAGCCCTGAGTGTTCTAAGACACGTAATAAACATGCTGGGTAGTGGTTTGCATATATATTACCAAAAAAGCTTCCAGTAGATGGGACTGAGCTGCAATACCAAGTACAGCCACTATACAATGTATGGAGCCGTGCCTGGTGTTCAGTGAAGAGGCCATTGCATTCATCTAAATGTCATGGATTCCTCAAACAACTGATTGGTGGGGGTGCAACGAGTCAGACCCCACTGATCTTTTATCAGGCAGATTATTTCTCTGCTGCCCAGTGAGATCCAATCTGTCCGATCTGATAGTCAGTGAGGCCGGAGACACGAAGGGTGTACTCACATCAGGTTACATAGTAGATGAGGTTAGATGAAGACATCAGTTCATCAAGACCAACCTATAACCCTACAGTGTTGATCCAGGGGAAGGCAAACACCCCCCCCCCCCCCCCGAGGCTCATATGACACTCCAGTTTTGGAGAGGACCTTTCACGTCCTCTGGCACCCTTGGCATTATAGAACAGCTTTCCCAATGTGCGCCCAGGTGCAGGAGGTATCAGTGTCATCAGAAGGGCAGGCCTTACCGCCAAGCGTCATCACTGGGTGGTAAGGACTGCCTCCCCCGACTGTACTTTTCCATAGCATCACACTGTCAAAAGGGGTATTACTTACCACCCAGCGATGATGCTGAGCATTAAGCATTCGAGCGGTATATAAAACCGTGAGTGCCAAGTTATCTATAAGCGATGTACAACACTAGTTTGGTGGAATAAACTAAGAATCAGATGTTTATATGTCCATCAACAATATCATAAACTGCACCAGATTTTCTGTTGTGTCATGTGACATAGAAAATCCGGTGAAGTACACAAATTATCCAGTGCGCTACGCTAGTTTAGAAGTGATCTATTCAGTAATGTGATTTTGCAACTTAAAGGGGTATTCCCATAACTCTTGTTCTGAAGCCTGAAGGCTCTGTACTCTCTTCACTTCCTGGATTTCTCGCACATTGGTGGGCGGGGTTTCACTTGCTCTGCTATCTGCTATGATTCACAGTATGACGCTGATGTGGAAACTGATGTAGCAGAGCTGGCTTTGAGTCCGCTTGCATTACATACAGAGGTAACAGACTCCTTATCTCAGCCCTTATCAGCCAAATTCAATTAAATCGGCTGATAAGTGGAAAAGCTGAAGATAGCACAGCAATCCTGGAGCTCTCACCTCCCCCCTCCCCTATATGAGGAGCTCCCCAAGGGCCAGTGCTAACAATGAAGTGAATAAATTAAGATAGCGCCCAAACAAAGCAGTTTGGATAAAGCAATGTATTTAGGAAAAGTCTTATATCCACATAAACTAGCAGTATAGATAGGATCCTTGTGATGGGACAACCCCTTTAAGAAAAAAAAAATCACATTTTCCTATTAGTTTATGTAGCATATACGGCGGTGAGCGTTGCATTTCTGCATTAATATAGAAGCAATTCTTTAGTTTATATGTTGGAGTTTTAGGGAGCCTTCACACGGAGTAAATGCTCCGCTCATTCTGAATATAAACTTATTCAGATTGATCCCATCCCATTGTTCCCATTGATTTCTATGGGTGCCGGCATACACGCGCTACCCATTGCAATCAATGGGAGACTTTTTTACCTATTGCTTTCAATGTGATACGTGTGTATGCCGGCACCCATAGAAATCAATGGGATCTGTTTTAAAGCCGCTCACTCTGAACGAGTTTACATTCAGAATGAGCGGGGCGTTTACTCCGTGTGAAGGCTCCCTAAAGGTATATTTGCATGGCAGATTTGGAGCTGAATTTAAGGCGCTGATATCCCTTCGCTGACAGAAGGGGCGGGCTTTATAGTCTAACATCATCTCTAGTCAGTAAGAAGCCCCAGCCCCAACAATACTCTTCAATAGCCTTGTACTGTCAGAGGGGACACTGAGCAGTAAGTCTCGCCCCTTCTGATGGTGAAGGGTGTTGATATTAAGCGCACCAATATCTCAGTGACCTGGGTGCGCACTGTGTAAGCGGTCAGCTTTCTAGTGCTGTAGAATACCTCTGGCGCCAGAGGACATGACAGATTCTCTTAAAATTTTCCTAGCTGAAAATACTGCTGTGTGAACATACCTCTGAAGAGATTGCTTCTCCTGAGTTATTGGCAGACTGAGGCTAGGCTCACATCTGTGCATGGCTATGAAACAGCAGTTACCCACGGACACCGGTGGTCCACATAGACTATAATGGGGTCCTTGATGTGTCTGCTGTTTTTATACTAAAACCAGCGGAGAGAAGAGTCCTTTGTGCAGGACTTTTCTTTCCACTGATTTCCGGAGTCTCCAACAAATTTGACTACGGCGCTGATTTGAACTTATCCAAACAGTGCATTGTGTATGAGAACGCTCACCTATTTCCGCTGCTTTCATAGAGAATGAATGGAGCACGAAGATGGATCCTCAGCTTGCTACTCCAGCAGGACCAGAGACCTGGAGTCCCATTTTTGGGATCTGTGGAGGGCTCAGCAGTCCGACTACACTAACCATACACTTATCCCCTATTATGTGCTATATGGTGCAGGCTTAGCTCCATACGTGCTGGCAGCACAAGTCACCTCTCCAAACAAATGGAATAGAAAGTGAAAAAGCCGTATATATCCCACAATGCTACCAACGCAAACTACAGCTCACAAAATAAAAAAGTTAAAATAGTTATGGGTGTCAGTATATGCAATTTTTTCTACAAATTTATAATTTTTAAAAAACAAATCGTAAAACATAAAAACAAGTATAGAAATTTGTCATGTTAATAATTGTGCTGACCCGCAGAAGAGTGAGCGAGTGAGGTAACATTTTACTGCTCAGTCAACATCATAAAAATAAAACACAAAAATACAGCGCAATTTGCCTTTTAAAAATATTTTATATTAGTCATGTGTGGAAATGGAAAACCCCAAAACAATCTTTCATACGGCTCAATCAACAGAAACATTAAAAAAAAAAAAAAAGTTAAGGCTCTTGAAAAGCGGGGAGACCGGAAACAAAAAGGAAAATTGTCCCAATTGTAGCGAACTAGCCAGAACCTACAGGTACAAGTCAGATAAGACAACAGAATGTCAACGTACAAGTTACCAGTGAGATAAATGTAGGGCAAGCTCTAGTCTTGTGGCAACACTCCAAGTTTACAGCTTTCTACCTCGGGAATTTCAGGCGAGCTAAACGCCATATTGGAAAGGAAGCGTTGACTATATTACACACCCCGACCCAGGTATTTTATGGCGTTCTTTTCTATGGCAAGTCCAGTCTGGGTGTTTAATTTGGGCATATGGAAATATCACTGCACTGTGATTTTTATATATATATATATATATATATATATATATATATATATATATATATAATCACACACAAAAAAAATAAAAAAAAAAGGTAAGACTGCACAAGCCAGTGTGAACAGGTGCTCACTGCGAAGCAGTATATGTATAAATCCAATGCCCTTTAGGGTTTTCACATGCCCTTGTGCTGTGTGTGGAGGGTCCTGCAATTTTTTGTAGATTTTATTCTGTAAAGTGACTGACACGGCTCCTTTTGTTTACAGGTGTATACAGATCTCAATCGTTGGTCGACCTCCCACTCTTCCTCCATTTTCTGGTTCCATTCCAAGCTTCCAACCTGATGATATGACCCGACCAAGACCTCCCATGAGACTCTCCAAGAGGTGGAGTCCCCAATGCCTGTAATCCCCATTCCCCGGCGTGTTCGGTCATTCCACGGCCCACATACCACCTGCCTGCATTCTGCTTGCGGACCGGTACGGACTACACATTTGGTGCGCACCAAGTACAACAACTTTGACATCTACCTGAAGTCCAGATGGATGTATGGGTTTATCCGTTTCCTGCTGTACTTCAGCTGCAGCCTTTTTACTTCCATCCTCTGGGTGGCACTCTCTATCCTGTTTTGCCTTCAGTATCTGGGCATCCGAGTATTCCTGCGCTTCCAATACAAACTGTCCATCATCCTGCTGCTGCTGGGGAGGAGGCGGGTCGACTTTAGCCTCTTGAACGAACTGCTTATTTATGGAATTCACGTAACCATGCTGCTTGTCGGTGGACTGGGGTGGTGTTTTATGGTGTTTATAGATATGTAAATAGATGCATGCGCATAGAGAACGATGTTCTTTGGCAGTCCAAGTACGAGTCGGTCTTGTTTTTCTTTTATTTATCAATGCAAAGGTAGTCTTTTTTTTAATAAAGGCATGTAAATACACGTCAAGTTGCCCGGCAAGCAACATCAGCCAAGCCAAAATCTTAATATTTCTTATTAACATCTTATCACATATCCCAACTTCAGATCCCAAGTAAGTAGTGAAGTAAGACTTTTACAGGAGGAGCTATTGTCTTGGTTGGATTGAGAGGGAACATACAGGGGCAAACTACACTGGAAAGCCTTATGGTCATAGGGAGAATTAATCTTAATACATGCAATGTCCTCATCGTCATAGGATCAGTACCATGACAGATTTCCAGTGCTGTAAAGGTTAAGTACCAAATTATAACCTATTTGCATGTAACTGAAGCAGGCGGGTATTTTCATCCTGTGGATTTGTATGCTAGGACTCCATGGACATCGGACACAAAATGCCTTAAGCTGGCCGGACATATAAAGTAGTTTCTAGATCTTTAGATTCAACTATGTTTGGTGAAATCTGCAGAGAATCTAATGTCTGTGGTCATACACATAGGATTAACCGCAGATGCTACTAAGAGAAGCTGAATGTGCCAATGATCTGCAGATAAATATCTCATGTCACCAGATTTATCCTACTGATCAGAAACCACCTTATCCGATGTTAAAAAATTTGCCCATATAGATCTCACCTTTAAATTAAGATTTACTTTGAAAACCAGTTCACAATTTACAAAGAATGTACATGAAAAGTTGACTTTGTAAATACATTACTTATCTTGTACTGATCCCAAGTTACATCCTGTATTATACTCCAGAGCTCTGCTCACTATCCTGCTGGTACAGTCACTGTGTACATACATTACTTATCTTGTACTGATCCTGAGTTACATCCTGTATTATACTCCAGAGCTGCGCTCACTATTCTGCTGCTGCAGTCACTGTGCACATACATTACATTACTTATCCTGTACTGATCCTGAGTTACATCCTGTACTATACTCCAGAGCTGCGCTCACTATTCTGCTGCTGCAGTCACTGTGCACATACATTACATTACTTATCCTGTACTGATCCTGAGTTACATCCTGTATTATACTCCAGAGCTGCACCTAAATATTTTGCTGCAACAGTCACTGTGTACATAGGATCATTACAGAATCAGTAATGTACTATGTAATGTAATGTGGGTTATATCCTGTATTATGCTACAGAGCTGCACTCAGTATTCTGTTGGCTATTATCAGACACAGATGACAGACCCATTTATATTTATACCTCTAGTCTGTCACTATTCATGGGCAGCTCATGTTCTCTCTTCTCTTTGTGGCTATACCTGTAACTATAAACACCGTGTCTGATCTGTGTCAGCCTGTGGACGCCTCTGACAGTCAGGTGACTCATTGTGGCCATGCTGTCCACTAATATAGTTTTATAACTAGTCTTTGTGCGTACCTTACAGTAGATGCCATTGTCCTCTGTTCTGCTTGCTCTACAATCACCAAAAGGGTCACACCTGAATGAAGATATATATAGTTCTCTTGAAAAAGTGCATTTTCTATGACGACAGCAGGTCAGAAGAGGCAGTGTAGGTCTTCTGTGAAGCCTTTCTATCTGTTTTCCATCATAGACAGTCTGCAACTAATAGTGGGACACTCAGGCATCTACCAACAGCAGGGCTGGATACTCCTAAGTCACCATCACCACAATCACTAGACTGTGTTCACATTGGCATCTTTCCAGATCCATCGATGTTGGTATAATAGTCTCTTATGGGGTTTGTTAATGAAGTGAAGCTAGTGTTGCTTGATTTCTTAGCGTCCAACCAAAGGAAAATCCAGCAGTCATAAGAATGGAGGTCCCAGATGTCAACCACCGCTCCAGTCACTTTTTTTTTGTATTTTAACTGTAATTTTTATTGAACTTTTTTTAAATAAATTTAACAGACGCAACCAAGCTCCATTCACTTCTATGTGACTGACAGCGTTAGACAAGTTCAGCACTAGAAGTGAATGGAGTGGAGGTTGAACCTGCTCATTAGGGGACTTGGTAACCTCCATTCTTTTCTTGGAAGTCCCAGTAAATCACACACTTATCTCCTGCCTAAGGCATAAATACCGCTTGTGGGAAAGCCCCTATAGACCGTATGCTACATAACCTATGGTGATAAAAGGTGACATCCACTCTGGACACCAAATAGTGTCCACGGTCTTAGACATACACATAGGTAGTAGATAGCTGAGCAGCCAAGAGGTCAACAGCTATAGTCTATATAGCAGGTGGTGCTCCCCATAAGGTCATTTTCTGTAGGAATTGGCCAAGGACTGACTGGGGTAAATGTCCAACCCTCGTATCCTCCAATAAGTATGAACCAAGGCGGATTGACCTGTCGACCCTGGAACACCGTCCCTTTGATTATTTTACTTCCAATTTGCACTTGCCATCTACAGAGTGGCTTCACTATGAGCAGATTGCTCACTTCATGACCACTTTGGGGTCTCGCAGGTGTTTGTCCCTGCTACTTTTGAAAAAATCTGCCATGCTCATACCTCTACGAAGGGACTGATATTGGATATTTATCGCATCCTTTCTTTTGCTCCAGAGAGCCATGCACCCCTTGTCTAAAAATACATGTTTGAGTGGACAGAGGCTCTAGGTAAGTGGATGGCCACTGTGGAGATCGCTGCCCAATATGTGTATAGCTGTCACCAAACAAGAGGAAGATGAGACTCCACGGACTGTTATATTTATCCCAATACACCCGCCCCACCCCCACCTCCCCATATAGCAGTCACCAACGAAGAGGAAGATGAGACTCCACGGACTGTTATAACCCAAACCCCCCCCCCATACCCACCCAACCCCCCCCCCTCCCCCCGCCCACTTTACTAGCTTTGGCAATGCCAAATACCTATTCGGACGTGCCAATAAAGCATTTTTTGATTTGATTTGATTTGGATCTCCTGAGCACAATGGCAGATCATATGGTCCTGTGCAGCCAAATCATCCAAATGCATTACATTCTGTGAAGCTCAGTATAAGTTGTGATGTTTTGGTATCATACCACGGTTGTCCTACACACTCTTAACCCCAACATTCCCACTGTTTAATGGAGATGCCTTACTAAAGAGGGCACATTGTACCACGTTTAGGAGCTGCCTCTTGATACGTGCTTTCTGGGCAGAAGTTAAGGTAATAACCGGCAAACTCTTTCTCCAGGGTGTCCCGCTGGATCCTTTTGTCTATTTACTTAATTTGCCTCCCTAACACCTTGGTAGAAAGGCCTCTAAACTCTCCCTGTATCTCTGCACTGCAGCAAAAACACTTGTGGCCCTCCACTGGAAGAGTGTGCACCCCCCTACTGGCCCTGCCCTTGTAGTCCGGGTCAAGGATGTGCGCCACCTGCGGTACTTTACTACCATGCTCAATAACACAACGGATGCCTTCCAATCGGTCCAGTTCCCATGGGACACATATTGCGTTCTCCATAGTCTCTGATCTTCGTCTCCCTTCTCTCCTCTTTTGTTGTCCCTCCAACCCTATGTCTCTACTGTCTTATGTCCTGTTAGTCCTTGCGCAGTCAGGTTTTTCTTGGTTGCTCATTTCATGATGCTTTTCCCCTTTCTCCCCACCCCCCTTCCCCAACTATCTTTGAATTTTGTATATATGATCAAGTATACAAAAATAAATGAAATACAGAATGAACAAAATAATAATAACTAGGTCTGACTGGGGTAATGCCCAGCCCTTGTATCCTCGGATAAGAATAAACCAAGGACTGACTGGGGTAATGTCCAGCCCTTGTATCCTAGGATACATATAATTCTAGGAATGACTGGGGTAATGTCCAGCCCTTGTATCCTCGGATAAGAATACATCTAGTAATGACTGGGGTAATGTCCAGCCCTTGTATCTGCTGATTAAAAAAAAAAAAAAAAGAAAGAGTTTGACACAGCAAGACTAGTCGCTGGAATCAGTCAAATTTATCAAGACTTTGTTCACTACAGAACAGCTTCGTAATAATAAGTAATGGAAATAGAGATGTAGCCTACAGTGGCTGGCAGTATTGGTTCATTGGCTTCTTTACTGATCCATGTGATCGCCCTGGATCAGAATCTGGTGTAGGGAGTGGAGCATTGTAGACAGTCTTTTTTCTTTAAGATCACATAAGGCCATTGACTTCATCCCTTTGGATGACTTTTGTATAACCGTTCTACAAGACAGGTGGTGCTCTAAGGCAAGAAAAAAAACCTGCAGGTATGCCAAGGGTTACTGGGAAAATCATAAATCTCTCCACACCCTGTGCACCATCTGACTTATGGAAATAAAAGGCTTAATGAAATTTTATGAAAAATCCATACTGCAGGTCAGCACTAGCAAATTAAATGTTCAGTACAAAGCGACATAGTGTACAGGTTAACACCAGCTGCAGCGGGGAGACTGCAGAGCTCGCGTCGTCCGCAGTGGATAATCTCAAGGTTTTAGTGGCTAAATACCTGTATATTGTGATGTATATAGTACATGTTCTATTACAGTATCCTGGAGGTTCGGAAATGGCAATCCAGTTAGGTACAAAGCTAAGACGCCTAACTATTATCCCTGGCAGAAACCAGATAGCACGTGTTCAGTTTATCTGCAGCACCCCCGCAGGTAAAATCAAGCTTTACACAAATTTAACTGAACTCAATAGACAGCCTTTGAGATATATATATATATATATATATATATATATATATATATATATATATATATATATGAGCGTGACCATAACTCCACTGTAAGGGACACTGTTATGAGCCGCCACGACCAAACATGATAGTACTGAACATTTGTATGTAGTGATATATATTACAGCACCCTGGAGGTGCAAGAGTAGCAAACCACTTAAGTAAAAAGCTAACAAACCTAGCTATCAGCTGGAATCACTGGTGGGAACCAGACGGCACATGTTCAATTCACCAGCAGCACCCCCACAGGGTAAATGAAGCTTTGCACAATTTTAATTTACCCCAATAGACAGCTGCTGAAATGCATAGACGTGCCGAGTCCTCCAGAGTGAGAATAGCCACTTTGGGTAAATATCCTAAATGAGCCCTTTTAATTGGGTTTTCTGGGATTAGAATATTGATGATTTATTAGAATAGGTCATCAATATTAGTACAATTAAGGTCTGACTCTCAGCACCTCCGCCATTTAGCTGTTTGAGGGGCCTTTGGTGCTACAGCCTAATTGTTTACATGAGTCAGTCCACCTGCTCGCCAGTTACCTAGTGGTGGTGCAGGGTATTGCAGCTTTGCCCTGGTCACCTGAATGGGATGAAGGTGCAATATCCTGTATTGCCAGGTGATGAACAATGAATAGGCTGCAGCACCAATTGTCAGTATTTGCTAAGACTCGCACCATCACTGATTCGATATTACTGGCCTATCCTAATGATAGACTATACATATTTGATCCCATAAAACCCCTTTAACTCATACCTCTCCTTTAAGTGCTTATTTTGGTTGCAAAACTATATGGCATTTATTGATACGGCCACTGGTAGTCTTCCAGAATCAGGACCTGTGGTTGGTGAGGATTTTGAGTCAGTGCTCTTACCCACTGCTCCAATTCTTTTTATTATCCTTTTCCTCTGCATCCCTGTGTGTTGGAGCTAGGCTGTTTCTGCTGCGGAGAGATCACTTGATATATGGAGCAGGAATTGCATTTTAATTACCCTGAACTTTAGCTGACAATAATTTTTTACAGAGTGTCCAGCAACTGTTTAACAAGCTTTCGGCTTCTTCGGCGTCTCGTTGCAGCTTCTCGCCCCTACAACAACATTTAACATTTTCTCAACATATCATGAATGATGACATCTCAGATTATTTAAGGGCAGGTGTGTCCAGGCGCCAGTCACCATGGAAACTGTAAAAGGGACAACCGCAATATATAATATAATGCAGTTGTGGTTGACACTAAATGTGTTTTTCAGGGACTGGCTGTAATGTAGACTAGTCATCATTCACAGGTCTGGCTACTCAGCTTTCCGAGTACCACATAACTTTACATTGTCACACAAACTTACCTTCCCTCTCTTCTACTCGTTCAGTGCCTTTGTGTCAGTCTTCACTTTATTTATTGCATTTTATTTATGGACCTAAAACATTAACATGTTATATTAGTTATTACTTAGTTTCAAATTATACTGTAAATTGGATTACAAAAATGACATTTCCGAGTGGCTTGTGAGGTTCCCAACCCCTTGTAGGTGAGGTGATCTGAACTAGAGAGAGACTGGTTATGCATTTCATTTCTCACAGAGACAGGTAAGAAGTACATGGCACATACTGAACCAGCAGGGTCTAAAGTCAGACCCACAGCAAACAGCTTGCTTCATGAGACAACTCCTTAAAGGACTTTCTGGGATTGGAATATTGATGACCTATCTTAGTTCATCCATATCCAATCCATGGGGTCCGACACCGATCAGCTGTTTGAACAGACCACAGCATTTAGCTGAGCACTGTTCCCTCTTCACTGTATACCAAGCACAATGCTATACATTTTATAGTGGCTGTTCTTGGTATTGCAGCTCAGGCCCATTTACAACAAGGCATCTAAGCAGCAA
The DNA here is from genome assembly GCF_031893055.1 of Leptodactylus fuscus. Classification (NCBI taxonomy): domain Eukaryota; kingdom Metazoa; phylum Chordata; class Amphibia; order Anura; family Leptodactylidae; genus Leptodactylus; species Leptodactylus fuscus. The sequence goes on from NC_134275.1 coordinate 40,619,407, forward strand.
AAAAAGGGGCAGGTGACAAACATGTCACACCACTGACCTGCAAAGCAGCTGATCTGTGTAGGTCTCAGATATAGGACCACACTGATCAGATACTATCCTAAAGATAAGTTATCAATATTTAACTCCTGGAAAAACGCTTTAAATTGAATCAAGTACGTTGCCCATGTGTCTTTTGGTAGACACCAGTAAATATTTACAGAGGTCCCACCAAGGCTTTAGAGGCCTGTGGCCATTTGGGCAAGTATGCTCTATTGTTGTCCCTTAGGATAAAAGTATTATTAGCCAATGCATTGAGTGCATTATATTGTAAGTCTGTCCATACACATTAGATATAAGTTGTCTGAGGCTGCTAATATTGGAAGGACCATATGACTCATGTATAGCGGTATCTTCACTGACTCCCAATGGCAGAGGAAAGAAGGATGAAACATATAGCCTTATTGCTCACTGACACTTGGCTTTGCCCTGTATGCATAGGTGTTCGGTGATAGGTTCACATGGCGTAACTTGCAGAGAAATTTGCAGGCAGTCTTCCTCCTCAGATTCCTCTCCCACTTCTAGCCCTGTGGATTCTGCAGCGGAAAGCTAGCGCAGATCTTTGGCTTTCTGCCATAATTTTGTTCACAGATTAGCCCCAGACACAACAGGGTTAATCGCCCTGAGCCTTGCACCACGATTTTGCAGGTGAATCAGCCTTGGAATCCGCAGGAAGATGGAGCAAGGTACTTCCTCCCATTGAAAACAATGATAGGCAGATTCTGGATGGAATTTGGAGCTGATTTTGAGGTGGAATCAGCCTCAATATCAACTCCAAATTATGGTATGCTGTGTGAATTTACCCTAAGGTGTATGGTAACTCAAACAAAGTTTTCATACTTATGATAGATCTTCAATATGTGATCTGTGGGGCCTGACAGCTGGCCCCCACACAGATCAGCTGTACTGGCACCTCCAGAAGCTGCGGTAGTGGGTGAGTGATGGGTACAGCACTTCTCTGATTAATGTAGTACCGCCACACAGTGGTCGGGGTATTACTTGAATAGGAGCAGTCTGCATGCACTCCAAATCCACTATAGCAGCTTCCTGTGCCTAGAGGTTACCATAACAGCTGATCTGTGTAAGGTCAGGATGTCGGACTCCCACAGATGACCTATCACAAGTATGAAAACTCCATTTGGGGGCCGGAAAACCCCCTTTAAGATTTGTCAGGCTAGAAATGATTATCTGCTTGTGCCAGGAGTTACTAAGGAGTTCTTGTAACAAGCGGGCAGTCTATTCCCTCCCTCCTTATCCATACAGCGAGCTCACAGTGGAGTTTAACCTTGGCTGTCCCTGCGCAGGAGGCTGGTAGGGTTGTGCGAGTATGAAGTTTAAAGCACTCTCTAAACAATGGGGCTGATCCCGCTAAGCTATGCGTGTTACATGCTAGAACAAAGGACTTCAGTTTGCTGTCTGTCTAGACACACGCATTAACTGCAATGCAAATTTATCAGCGGCAAATCAAAAATTCTAACCGTGTTCTCGGAGAGGAAAAACTGCAGTGTTCTGTGTGCGCAGGATGAGCCGATTAACTATTCAGTGCCGCAGATACAGAAAGGTGCGGGAGCAGCTACTCGTACAGGACTGGGGTCATCCAGAAACTGGACATTTAAGGGGTGGTCCAGGGAAAGGATTAAATGGCTGGTTAGTTCCAAAAACAGCGCCGCACCTGTCCTTAGGTTGTGACTGGTATTACAGCTCGGCCCAAAGTGCATTGTGCTGAGTTGCATATTACATGGAATCTGTGGAGAAGTGTGGCGCTGGTTTAGGTGCAATTAGCCATGTTTTTCTAATTGTGGATAAGATGTCAAATCTAAGAACTAGGACCTCGTAAGGTAAGCCAAGTCCTTCAGATGTCCTCTTAAGTTCTGAAAGGCAACATTGTGGAAACGCATTTGCTGAGTTTTTTTTTTTTTTAAGCCAAAGAATGGCTAAAAAATGGGAAGTCTAAAGGAAGTTCTTATACTTCTCCCTTCTTCTCAAGCCAAAAAAAACAAAAAACATAGCAAAATCTGCTAATCAGCAAAATAACCTGCATTTTTGCCACATGAGGCCTCAGCCTATGGCTAAAGTCCCATATTGTGAAAACGCAGCTTTTTTTGTTGCTGATTTTGTGTTTTTTTTTTGTTTTTTTTTTAGCCAAATCCAGGAGTGGTTGAGCAGAAGGAAGAAGTATAAGAACCTCTTATATATCTTGCATTCCTCTTGTAGCCATTCTTGGTTTGGCTCAAAAAACGCAACAAAATTTGCAATAAAAAAACCCTGCGTTTCCGCAACGTGGGGCCTCAGCCTAAAACAGTTTTCAGCCGTTTGTTCGAATAAGGCTGCTGATTGAAAGATTTTTACCCAGCTGTCTTAGAGTCCTGTACATCTCAAAGAAGTGGAGCTGTTCTGCAAATAAGTAAGTTTTCCATAAAGGGGTTATCTGCTTAGGATAGGTCAGTATTAGATCTGAGAGAGTCCGACAGCTGGGACCCCACAGATTAGCTGTTTTTGGACAGTGCGCCTCCCTGTCATGTTTACACTCCGGGAGCCGAGCTTCTCACTTGCCATATTATTTGCAGTGGTGGGTTTAGGTACTGCAGTGCTGACTCACAGAAGTCTATGGAATCACGCTGCAGTACCTAAACCCACCACTATACATTTTATGGTAAGTGAGCAGCAAAATCAAAGATTTCATGCAAATAGCCCTGCAAAAACCATTACAAAACTATTTTGTGCAGTAATCCACAAGATCTGTTGAAGGACCTGCACACTTAAGATCAACTGACCATTTCTGTGCAGGTCCTAAAGCCAACGAGGATCTTCTGTAAAACTATATGGCGTCTGTATTTAGAGGGTTTGGTTTGGGGACTCTAAGTGACCTGGTTGAGATTTTGTTATCAGGGTGTCCAAGGATTTGGAGTGGATTTTTTGTTCTTGGGTCTCCATTAATTTCGGATATGTGTGATGGTTCTGGTCTATATTCAACTAGGAGTTTGCTCTATGGTCTGTATTGGGAGTTCTGAAGTCTGAAATTACATAAGGAGTCTGGGTCTGTTCTGGGGTCTTTATATATTTAGGGGTCTGGTCTAGAGTGTAATATATGGTGGTGGGGGCGGGGTCTGTATTTATGCCTGGGTCTGGTCTGAATCTATTTGTGTTACTAGAGGCTGGGGATGGTTTCAAGGTAAGGGTTAAAAAATGTCTCAGCAGCAAGCTCTGTAGCTATCACGATAAATGATCATGGTGGTCTGGGTTGTATGGAGAAGAGAAGGACTCATATCAGTGAGGACCTCACACGGGTCAACTAAACTTATAGAAGATCTGTCACCTCTCCTTACGTCTGTTAAATGAAATCCTTGTATTCTCCATAAAGTCTCCACAAAGCCCAAACCTAACTGATAGCTGGACGTTGCCACTCTTCTTGTCAATGGGATGAGTCCTTACACAGCCTGATACGGTGACAACTGGATACTGATAGTGTGTAAGGGTCTTTGAAAAGGGAAATTGTAATACCTAGCTGTCTATGGTAGCACAAAAATATTAGCTTATAAACATGACAGGGCAAGTCAGGAAAAAAGTCTCCTAAGCTTTGGGAACAGTCCAGGTCCTACTTACTATCTACTTATTTTATAATAGGATAGGATGAGCAATTCATTCTAGGTGAAAAAAGAGCAAGTGACTGATGGGACATGAAAGAACATTTGCAGAAAGCCACTGGACACCCAGAGAAATAGGGGTGGGGTGTAAAGGGACTGGTTTCTTTCCTACTAATCGTATGTTATTGCATATATTGAGTTCCGATTGGAATCTGCAAGGATATTTACTGTCAGCAGTTGCGATCTCACCACTTTCGAAATGAAAGATGGAAGGAAACATGCAACTGGGACCCATTATCACAAACGATCATTACACAGAATCTGGCTCACAGTCCCAATGGCTCTCCCTGATAATGAATCAGACTGAAGAGAGGATGAAGCGGCCTCTGCTCAGAATATGGCGGTAGAGGTCAGACACTTACAGGACATAGACCAGAAGGTGAGACGTCTAATCTCACCACAAGAAGCACACATCTACAACGTGCCAGAGCCGCTCCTATTACTCTTGGACTGGTGGCATAGCAACGGGGTACGACTCCCCATCTATTTCATGGACAAGACATTGTTTGTGTTCATTTCCCTCCCCATGGACGACTAAGTAAGGGGAACACGCTTTGCTTGACAATTAGGGAGATTAATTCCAAAGAAACGCCATAATCCCTTCTCCCTGCAGCCGATGGGATAATAAAGAGTAGTTACCTGTTTAAGTGGGACTTTAACATTCAGGAAATTTAGCCAAGAAGAACCTTTAAGAAAATAAGTTTAGTCTTCCAAACGCCAAAACACTCCCTTCATCCTGCATTTTAGTGCGGAATATGAGAACTGCAGGCTGGGTTCCCTTATATCAAGGTATAGCGATAATCTTGACTAAAAACATCCTACAATTTGGTGTAGACGGCACATTTCAGTCACACCCATCAAGGACTACGCCCAAAGAGGGCAGAACACCCGTGTTTGGGAGGGGTTTGCGTAAGACAAATTTTTGGGAATTCTTTCTACAAACTTGGGACAAATCTGTAAAATTTGTAACATATGAAGAGTAGGAATCTAGACCTAAGCCAGTCTTACACTTCAGGCTATCTACAATAGGGGTGCCCAATACGTCGATCGCGATCTACCGGTCGATCGCGAAGGACGTATGGGTCGATCGTGGGATGCAGCCAGGGATCCCCGGTGTCTGCTTGTTTCACAGCACAGGCTGAGAATCATCTCTGAAAACTGGCAGGCCGGGGCCTTGCACTCGTTCGCAATCAGGGCTGCGGCGGCCCCGCCTGCAAGTGTCCAAAGATGACTCTCAGCCTGCGCTGTGAACAAGCACTCCAGACACTTGCAGGCCGGGCAGCAGCAGCTCCGGGGGATGACGCGCTCCCCGCTCTTAGGGATGAAAGGAGCAGCCAGGGTGCTGCTTGTTCACAGGCTGAGAGTAATCTCCATACACTTGCAGGCGGGGCCGCTGCAGCCCTGACTGCGAACGAGTGCAAGGTCCTGGCCTGCCAGTGTCCAGAGATGATTCTCAACCTGCGCTGTGAACAAGCAGACACCGGAGAGCTGTCTCCTGCTCCGCCCACAGGCCCCGCCCTGGCCTGCCCCTGGCCCCGCCCACAAGAAGTGGGTAGTAGATCTTATCCCTTGGTCAGTTTATAAAGTAGCTCACATGCTGAAAAAGTGTGAGCACCCCTGATCTACAAGCTAGTAAAGGATTGATTTAATATAGGACTGCAGGATCAGACTACGCACATGCTTTATTTGTAGTCTGTAACCATGGAGACTCCTAGTTCTGCAAAGGACCTATAGACAGGATACGTCAAAATTAAATATTAGCAAAGTTTATTTTTCATTATTGAGATACTGACTAGAGATGAGCGAACACTAAAATGTTCGAGGTTCGAAATTCGAATCGAACAGCCGCTCACTGTTCGTGTGTTCGAACGGGTTTCGAACCCCATTATAGTCTATGGGGAACAGATACTCGTTAAGGGGGAAACCCAAATCCATGTCTGGAGGGTCACCAAGTCCACTATGACACCACAGGAAATGATGCCAACACCTCTGGAATGACACTGGGACAGCAGGGGAAGCATGTCTGGGGGCATCTAACACACCAAAGACCCTCTATTACCCCAACATCACAGCCTAACAACTACACACTTTACACACTCAATACCACCTCTCTGACAGTAGGAAAACACCTTGAAACATGTGTATTTGGCACTTGCAGTGAGGAGAGCTTGTCACCAGCAGTGAATTTGGCCCTTGTAGTAAGTTGAGGTTGGCACCAACATTTGTTTTGAAAATCAGGGTGGATTGAGCCTCTAACCAGCAGAGTTTGGGCAAATTCATGGTGGAGGGAGCCTCTAAAAACCCCAGTTTGGACCAATTCATGGTGGAGGGAGCCTCTAAAAACCCCAGTTTGGACCAATTCATGGTGGAGGGAGCCTCTAAACAGCCCAGTTTGGGCAAATTCATGGTGGAGGGAGCCTCTAAAAACCCCAGTTTGGACCAATTCATGGTGGAGGAAGCCTCTAAAAACCCCAGTTTGGACCAATTCATGGTGGAGGGAGCCTCTAAAAACCCCAGTTTGGACCAATTCATGGTGGAGGGAGCCTCTAAAAAACCCAGTTTGGACCAATTCATGGTGGAGGGAGCCTCTAACCAGCCCAGTTTGGACCAATTCATGGTGGAGGGAGCCTTTAAAAACCCCAGTTTGGACCAATTCATGGTGGAGGGAGCCTCTAAAAAACCCAGTTTGGACCAATTCATGGTGGAGGGAGCCTCTAACCAGCCCAGTTTGGACCAATTCATGGTGGAGGGAGCCTCTAAAAACCCCAGTTTGGACCAATTCATGGTGGAGGGAGCCTCTAAAAACCCCAATTTGGACCAATTCATGGTGGAGGGAGCCTCTAACCAGCCCAGTTTGGACCAATTCATGGTGGAGGGAGCCTCTAACCAGCCCAGTTTGGGCAAATTCATGGTGGAGGGAGCCTCTAAAAACCCCAATTTGGACCAATTCATGGTGGAGGGAGCCTCTAACCAGCAGAGTTGTGGGAAAGCAGGGTGGAGGGAGCCTCTAACCAGCAGAGTTGGTGGAAATCAGGGTGGAGGGAGCCTCTAACCAGCAGAGTTGGGGGAAATCATGTTGGAGGGAGCCTAGTATTAGCAGAATTGTGCAACGCTTATGGTGGATGAGTATGAGGAGGAATTGGAGAGGTTGAGTACAGACATGGAGTTTCATGTTGGGGTGCTTTACACAGGTGGGCACAAAAATGAAGGCTCTATCCAGTGGTGGTTCATTTTTATCAAAGTGAGCCGGTCGGCACTCTCAGCTGACAGACGGGTGCGCTTGTCAGTGATGATGCCACCGGCTGCACTGAACACCCTCTCAGATAGGACGCTGGCGGCAGGACAGGACAGCACCTCCAAGGCATATAGGACAAGTTCAAGCCACAGGTCCAACTTCGACACCCAATACGTGTAGGGCGCAGAGGGGTCGGAGAGGACAGGGCTGTGGTCGGAAATGTATTCCCGCAACATGCGCCTATACTTCTCACGCCTGGTGACACTAGGACCCTCTGTGGTGGCACTTTGGCGAGGGGGTGCCATCAAGGTGTCCCAGACCTTAGACAGTGTGCCCCTCATTTGTGTGGACCAGTGAGAACTTGGTCGCCTACTGGAGGAACTGTCCTCCCTGCCGCCAACGTCACATGCTGGAAACATCTCCATCATATTCTGCACCAATTGCCTGTGGCAAGCATTGATGCGATTGGCCCTCCCCTCTACCGGAATAAAAGACGAGATGTTGTTTTTATACCGGGGGTCAAGGATAGCAAAGATCCAGTACTGGTTGTCCTCCATGATTTTGACAATACGCTTGTCGGTTGTAAAGCACCCCAACATGAACTAAGCCATGTCTGCCACAGTGTTAGTTGGCATGACTCCTCTGGCCCCACCGGAAAGTTCAATCTCCATTTCCTCCTCATCCTCCATGTCTACCCATCCGCGCTGCAACAATGGGACGATTCGAAGTTGCCCGGAAGCCTCCTGTATCACCATCACATCATCGGACAACTCTTCTTCCTCCTCCTCCTCCATTAAACGCGATGAAGCGGACAGATGTGTGGACCTACTCTCCAGCTGTGACGGATCGGATGCTATCCCTGACTCCTCTGTGTGATCTGAGTTATCCCTGATGTCAATCAGGGATTCTCTCAGAACACACAAGAGCGGGATTGTAAGGCTCACCATCGCATCCTCAGAGCTCACCCTCCTTGTGGACTCCTCAAACACCCGTAGGATGTCACAAAGGTCTCTCATCCATGGCCACTCATGGATGAGAAACTGAGGCAGCTGACTTTGTGGCACCCTAGGGTTTTGTAGCTGGTATTCCATCAAAGGTCTCTGCTGCTCAACCACTCTATTCAACATCTGAAACGTTGAGTTCCAGCGTGTGGGGACGTCGCACAAAAGCCGGTGTTGTGGCACATGCAGGCGTTGCTGGAGAGATTTTAAGCTAGCAGCGGCTACTGTCGACTTGCGAAAGTGGGCGCACATGCGCCGCACTTTCACCAGTAGCTCTGGAACATTGGGGTAGCTCTTTAGGAAACGTTGCACCACTAGGTTGAAGACGTGGGCCAGGCATGGAACATGTTGGAGTCCGGCAAGCTCCAGAGCTGCTACCAGGTTCCGGCCGTTATCACAAACGACCATGCCTGGGCCCAGGTGCAGCGGCTCAAACCATATTGCCGTCTCATCGAGGAGGGCATCCCTCACCTCGGAGGCAGTGTGCTGTCTGTCCCCCAAGCTGATCAGCTTCAGCACAGCCTGCTGACGTCTACCAACGCCAGTGCTGCAACGTTTCCAACTCGTAGCTGGGGTCAATCTAACAGCGGAGGAGGAGGCGGTGGCGGAGGAGGAGGCGGTAGAGGAGGAGGAGGAGGGGAGTGTTCTTCTCGTGTCCCTGCCAGGAATGTTAGGCGGGGAGACGAGGTACACCGGGCCAGTTTGGGAAGCAGTCCCAGCCTCAACTACATTCACCCAGTGTGCCGTCAGTGAAATGTAGCGTCCCTGTCCGCATGCACTTGTCCACGCGTCGGTGGTCAAGTGGACCTTTGTGCAAAGCGCGGAACTAAGGGCCCGCCTGATGTTGAGTGACACGTGCTGGTGCAAGGCGGGGACGGCACACCGGGAGAAGTAGTGACGGCTAGGGACGGCATAGCGAGGTGCCGCAGTTGCCATCAGGTCCAGGAAGGCGGGAGTTTCAACAAGCCGGAACGCCAACATCTCCTGGGCCAGCAGTTTAGCGATGTTGGCGTTCAAGGCTTGCGCGTGTGGGTGGTTAGCAGTGTATTTCTGCCGCCGCTCCAATGTCTGAGAGATGGTGGGTTGTTGTAAAGAAGCGCCTGATGGTGCCTTTGATGGTGCAGGAGAAGGAGATAAGACAGGAACAGGGGAGGATGAGGGAGAAGTCAACAAAGTGGCGGAGGCAGATGAAGTGGTGTCCTGGCTCGTCCTCTGGAGTGCATCGCCAGCACAGTCAGCAGTGGCAGTGGCAGAGGCAGTGGCAGTGGCGTGAACGGCAGGCGGCCTTTGTCCTGCCGTTGCTGCCTGCCACTGATTCCAGTGCTTGGATTCCAAATGACGGCGCATTGAAGTGGTGGACAGGTTGCTCTTCTCAGAGCCCCTAATCAATTTCGAGAGGCAAATTGTGCAGACAACACTATATCTGTCCTCGGCGCATTCCTTGAAAAAACTCCACACCTTCGAGAAACGTGCCCTCGAGGTGGGAGTTTTTCGGGGCTGGGTATGAACTGGAGCATCTTGGGAGATTCCGGGTGTGGCCTGGCTTCGCCTAAGCTGCTGACCTCTGCCTCTAGCTACCCTTTTTGGTGCTGCACTTGCCTCAACATCCACACTACTTTCCCCGCTTGACATCCCCCCTGTCCAGGTCGGGTCAGTGTCCTCATCATCCACCACTTCCTCTTCCAACTCCTGTCTCATCTCCTCCTCCCGCACAATGCGCCGGTCAACTGGATGCCCTGACGGCAACTGCGTCACATCATCGTCGATGAGGGTGGGTTGCTGGTCATCCACCACCAAATCGAACGGAGATGGAGGAGACTCTAGTGTTTGAGCATCTGGACACAGATGCTCCTCTGTTAGGTTCGTGGAATCGTGACGTGGAGAGGCAGGTTGAGGGACAATGAAAGGAGCGGAGAACAGCTCTGGGGAGCAGGGACAGTTGGGGTTATTGTTCTGTGAAGCTTGGGAATTTTGGGAGGAAGGAGGACAAGACTGTTGGGTAATAGGAGGAGAGGAGGCAGAGTCTGACTGGCTGCTGGACAATGTGCTGTAAGCGTTCTCTGACAGCCATTGCAAGACCTGTTCCTGGTTCTCGGGCCTACTAAGGTTTGTACCCTGCAGTTTAGTTAATGTGGCAAGCAACCCTGGCACTGTGGAGTGGCGCAATGCTTGCTGCCCCACAGGAGTAGGCACGGGACGCCCTGTGGCTTCACTGCTACCTTGCTCCCCAGAACCATTCCCCCGACCTCGCCCACGGCCTCGTCCACGTCCCTTTCCGGGAGCCTTGCGCATTTTGAATTCCCAGTTAGAAATTGGCACTATATACCAGTAGCAAAAATTGTGGGTGCACGTAACCCCAATATATTCTTTGAATTCCCAGTCAGACAATGGCACTATATACCAGTAGCAAGAAATGAGGGTATTTATAACCCCAATATATTCTTTGAATTACCAGTCAGAAACTGGCACTATATGGCAGTAGCAAGAAATGAGGGTATTTATAACCCCAATATATTCCTTGAATTCCCAGTCAGACAATGGCACTGTATACCAGTAGTAAAAATTGTGGGTGCACGTAACCCCAATATATTCTTTGAATTACCAGTCAGAAACTGGCACTATATGGCAGTAGCAAGAAATGAGGGTATTTGTAACCCCAATATATTCTTTGAATTCCCAGTCAGAAACTGGCACTGTATACCAGTAGTAAAAATTGTGGGTGCACGTAACCCCAATATATTCTTTGAATTCCCAGTCAGACAATGGCACTATATACCAGTAGCAAGAAATGAGGGTATTTATAACCCCAATATATTCTTTGAATTCCCAGTCAGAAACTGGCACTATATGGCAGTAGCAAGAAATGAGGGTATTTATAACCCCAATATATTCTTTGAATTCCCAGTCAGACAATGGCACTGTATACCAGTAGTAAAAATTGTGGGTGCACGTAACCCCAATATATTCTTTGAATTACCAGTCAGAAACTGGCACTATATGGCAGTAGCAAGAAATGAGGGTATTTGTAACCCCAATATATTCTTTGAATTACCAGTCAGAAACTGGCACTATATGGCAGTAGCAAGAAATGAGGGTATTTGCAACCCCAATATATTCTTTGAATTCCCAGTCAGAAACTGGCACTGTATACCAGTAGTAAAAATTGTGGGTGCACGTAACCCCAATATATTCTTTGAATTCCCAGTCAGAAACTGGCACTATATGGCAGTAGCAAGAAATGAGGGTATTTGTAACCCCAATATATTCTTTGAATTCCCAGTCAGAAACTGGCACTGTATACCAGTAGTAAAAATTGTGGGTGCACGTAACCCCAATATATTCTTTGAATTACCAGTCAGAAACTGGCACTATATGGCAGTAGCAAGAAATGAGGGTATTTATAACCCCAATATATTCTTTGAATTACCAGTCAGAAACTGGCACTATATGGCAGTAGCAAGAAATGAGGGTATTTGTAACCCCAATATATTCTTTGAATTCCCAGTCAGAAACTGGCACTGTATACCAGTAGTAAAAATTGTGGGTGCACGTAACCCCAATATATTCTTTGAATTACCAGTCAGAAACTGGCACTATATGGCAGTAGCAAGAAATGAGGGTATTTGTAACCCCAATATATTCTTTGAATTCCCAGTCAGAAACTGGCACTGTATACCAGTAGTAAAAATTGTGGGTGCACGTAACCCCAATATATTCTTTGAATTCCCAGTCAGACAATGGCACTATATACCAGTAGCAAGAAATGAGGGTATTTATAACCCCAATATATTCTTTGAATTCCCAGTCAGACAATGGCACTGTATACCAGTAGTAAAAATTGTGGGTGCACGTAACCCCAATATATTCTTTGAATTCCCAGTCAGAAACTGGCACTATATGGCAGTAGCAAGAAATGAGGGTATTTATAACCCCAATATATTCTTTGAATTCCCAGTCAGACAATGGCACTGTATACCAGTAGTAAAAATTGTGGGTGCACGTAACCCCAATATATTCTTTGAATTACCAGTCAGAAACTGGCACTATATGGCAGTAGCAAGAAATGAGGGTATTTGTAACCCCAATATATTCTTTGAATTCCCAGTCAGAAACTGGCACTGTATACCAGTAGTAAAAATTGTGGGTGCACGTAACCCCAATATATTCTTTGAATTCCCAGTCAGACAATGGCACTATATGGCAGTAGCAAAAATAGTGGGTGTATATAGCCCCAATTCTATTGCTAGGGGACTTGCAGGGTATTTCTGGGGTGAAGGTGGGGGGGCACACCGTTGGAACGGGTATCGGGGGTATATATCGGGTATACGGGAATACACTGTCAGTGTATTCCATTCAGGATCCGCGGAAAGCTGGGTTGCGGCGATTGAGCCCGTCAGTGCCACGTTACACTGACAAGCTTCTCCCTGGAATTTAGCTCTTACAAGAGCTGTTGTGGTTGTCTTCTCCTTCCTATCCTAGCCTGTCCCTGCCTACCCAGAATCTAAGCCCTAGCTAGCTGGACGGAAACCTCCGTCCTCGGTGAATTGCAAGCTCAGAATGACGCAAACCTGGGCGGCCCTGTTCTTTTAAATTAGAGGTCACATGTTTTCGGCAGCCAATGGGTTTTGCCTACTTTTCTCAACGTCACCGGTGTCGTAGTTCCTGTCCCACCTACCCTGCGCTGTTATTGGAGCAAAAAAGGCGCCAGGGAAGGTGGGAGGGGAATCGAGTAATGGCGCACTTTACCACGCGGTGTTCGATTCGATTCGAACATGCCGAACAGCCTAATATCCGATCGAACATGAGTTCGATAGAACACTGTTCGCTCATCTCTAATACTGACCAATAAAAGTAATTGTTATGATGGTATACATAGGCTTCAAACCATGGAGGGAAGCCCAATACAAGATCTGACATTAAAGTATTTAATGACCCTTTAAATGCCTCTCCCCTCCTTGACAAATCATATCTTCCATCTGATAATATGATTTACACACACTTTGAGGCTTTTAGCTGAAAAGTAATCAAAATTATCAATGCCTTTCTCTACAAACCTTTCAGCCCATATTTCTGCATGGATCATTGCTGTAACAACGCAATAACGCAAAGTAATCTCTTTATTTTACACAAAGAACAGATTGAAGACCTATGACTCTTGGTATTACATAGTGATATGCCATAGAATGGGAGTGGGAATGTTGCGTGCCATCTCATTTGGGCCTATAACTAATATAATGCACTACATCAGAATGGCCCCATAAGACTAGGTTCACACCTGTGCCTGCTCCCTGCTGGAAGATTCTGTTCCCCATTCTGCTTGATATATGCGGATAGAAAAGGTATGTGCACCATAAAGGCAGTCCATGGGTGCTAAAAGTGGTTTTCTGATCCAGGTAATAGATAGAGAGCTACAATGCCATGGCAAGTGGATGGAGTAGGCAGATTTGGTCACAGCTCTGTCCTTTGCTGTAGCTTCTGACACTCAGAGGCAGCCGCATTAGATCAGTGCAGGGTCCAGGTGTTAGATCCACATTAATCAGATACCTTGAATGGGATGGAGCTACAGACAGGTGATAGGTCATGTGATTTATGAACCTGATGTCACACAGCCAGTGAAGCGGAAGGTGTAGTGCTATCGCTGTGGTCCCGGCAGCGCCGCACCTCCCATAAGGCAACCTGAAGCGACAGCTCCAGGCGGCGCTATGCCGGGCCCCGGGGGAGGGGGGGGCATTGTTGCTGACCTAAGCCAGTCCCGGACAAGCCCGGCACGGGAAGAGAGTGGTGGATTGGGGAGGCCCTGTGGACGCAGCGCTGCTCCACCGGCCTCCCCTCACGCTCAGGAAGAGAGCAGGTCCTCTCCCTGCCTGCTCACGCCGCCCCGTCCCGCCCCCTTCGCTCTGCCCCTCCTCCCCCGGGTGTCAGACCCTGCTCATCTTCAATCGATAACCAATCTTGAGGATAGTCTAAAAAAACCTCTTTACGCCGAAGCCCCACATAGCATAAACACCATGATTTTATAGCACCTTCAAAGTCTATGGCAGACCTTTTAGATACGGAGAAATCAGTGGTACTGCACACTCATAAATTTTTTTTTTTTTGTGGTGCTAGCAAAGAAGGCGTCCTCTGACCCATATAATCATAGGAAGATAAATCTTGCTGCACATAAAGGTAGTATTGAAGGAATATAATCATCTATTTTACAATAGAATATACGCCATTGACACAATGCAAAATAATAGTTTTGAAAGGCAAACTAGATCAATCAGTATTGATGTTTCGGTTGTTGTGCGAATCCACAATTGCGGACCCGAAAAAAAACGGGTCGGTGAATAGGGCTTTACAGAGCTTTTAATGATACAAGCACCTTTGTACTGCATTTACTATAATTTTGAATTCAGTCCAGTCTGCTCCACAGTGGCCCTTTACAGTATAAGCTGTTCCACAGATGGGTGCCCACAGAGAGGGCTCCGAGTGCCACCTCTGGCACCCGTGCCATAGGTTTGCCATCAAGGGTCTATGGGATTCTGGCTATACCCATTCACACATTGCAGAACAATAATCTGCAGCGGAAATGCTGTGATATAAAAAATGCTTGCATTTTTGTAATTTTCAGCATGTCAATTATAGCTATTGAAACACTGGAAGTTTCCATATAGGTTTAATAGAAGCAGAAAGTGCACAGAGTAAAACTCTGCAGACATTATGTGAAAAGTGCTGCGGGACAAACCATGACGCGTTTCCACTGCGTTTTTTTCTGAGAGCTTTTCCTTGCTGTGGCCCCTACGTGGGGCCTTACCCTTAGGGAGCCTGCACACGGAGTTACGCTCCACTCATTCTGAATGTAAAATTCGTTCAGAATGAGCGCGTAAAAACCAAATCCCATTGATTTCAATGGGTGCCGGCATATGTGCACTACCCATTGAAATCAATGGGAGGCTTTTTTCCCTATTGCTTTCAATGAGATACACGCGTATGCAATATGTATAAATCAATGGGATCTGGTTTTTACGCGCTCATTCTGAACTAATTTTACGTTCACAATGAGCGGAGCGTAACTCCATGTGCAGGCTCTCTCAAAGTATCTCATCTGGGTTTGGATCAGTGGCAATGACCGCTCCCCTGAATCTTACATTTCACCATCTATAAGAAATTCATATTCCCCTTCCACGTCTCACCTTTATAGCTATACTATCTGAATAGCTCAATTATAAATATCTGTACAGAATGAATATTCCTTTTTTGTTTCCGCCCGTCCTTTCTTTGCTCTTTATCTGGTTTAATCTGAATATATTTGCACAAGCCGAGAGTAATATTAGCTCCGAAATACATTTCTGAAACCATTCATTATATTAGGATGTGCATTGTTCTCTATTGGAATATTAATGGCTGCATTTGACTGAAATGCTAAGGGAATATTCATTAAAAAATAACCCTACGTGCCAGAGATGATGTCACTGAGCAGAGAGCATCCTGTATAGCACACAATGGATGCCATCAGAGCTCGGGACTATCGAGCTGGCTGTGGCTGAAGTAGTGCTCGGTAATTTTATCGGAGAGAGTTTGTGTGCGAGCCAAAACCAATTGTATATCTGCGCGCCTTCCTGCCTGATTATAAGCATGTAACTCTACAGTCGCCATATGTTAAACTCGCAGCCACATCAGGTTGTAGCAGAAATCACTTCTCACTAACACTTAACCGGCTGATTTACTGAAAATGGGTCCTTCTGTGCTGCGCCGCAAAAAGTATTTACATTGCTGGGGGATAAAAAAAAAAGGAGACCTAGATTGATTCCGATGCCTAAACTGCTGCAAACAAGATGGTTATGTGGAGTCTAGGAATTTTGTAAGTGGGCACAGTACGTCAGAGGAAACTCTGCGGTGTCATTGGGACGTAAATCTGTGGCGCCAAAGGTCTGTAGCAATCGGGTATAGACGGGAGGACGACAGAGTAAAAAATAGGTAGAATAATAAACCTCCAGGTTAGGACTGTTTCGGGGCTCAGTTCACTGTATTTTTCAGCGAATTGTTACATTTTTGCAGTCCTGTGAAACATAGTTGTTTTTGTACATAGTAATTTGCTACATGTGAACACGGCCTTGAAACTAGTTGCAACCTGTAAGAGATAAACCGTATTAAAGATTGCCAATGTCTAACCCCCAATGTGCAGCACGCTAAGGTCTCAGTCATACAAGTTTGGATTAAAACGGCCAAAAAAATAAATAAAAATCTGATAGAACAATCCGTTTTTCCATGGCAGTTCGCCATCCATGGGACAACTGTTTCACAGATCACTCATAGACTTCAATGCTGAGAACGGATAATGATAGGATATTACAGATCACTAAGGCCCGGTTCACATCTGCATTTGGGGATTCCTTTCTACTCTCTGTATGAAAAATCTGGAGAGAAAAGTCCTGTAAGCAGCACCTTTCTCTCCGCATTTTTTGTGTGGAAACTGAGCATAAACCACACAGACCCCATTATAATCTACGGATACTGCGGGTTTCCTAAGGTAACCACTTTTTTATGCTGATTAGGCTTCCGTTTGGGGGTCCCCAAGTGGCCCCCTGAACAGAAACCCATGCTCAAGGCCCTGTGTTTCCATAGCTGTAATTGAAATGCTGCGTTCTTCAAAAATATGAGCTTTTTGAAAATACAACTTTTCCGCTGCAGATTTTTTTTCCACAATGGTGGGTGGGATTAGCTAGAAGCCCATCCACTTTGCAGGTAATGTAAAACACAGTCATAGATGGAAGTTGCAAAACCTCATTCACACTTAGCAGATAAAATCTACATGAGAATCAGAATCAGCTGCAGATTGTAGAATACTGTGAATTTTCATTGCAGTCTTCTCCTTTATAATGCAGTGCAATTTGAATTTTGTGCCAAAATCTATGTTAAATTTGAAGTCGCCTCAAGTTTTTGGTTCTTGAGATCCCCTGCAGATAGCGGTTGTCACTGATATTAATTGTACACAGCAAGGGATAACATGGTATTACCCTGCAGGTGCCAAGCAATACTAACGTAGCAGCAGGGTACAGCACCCTGCTAATTCATGCCTTAAGCAAGACCATTTTTAATATTAAAGGCATTTTCCAGGAAGGGGGTGTAGCTATAGGGGGTGTCGGGGACTCAAAGGCCTCTCTACAATATAAGAAGACACCGGTAATATACATAGTACATTGTAAGTGTAATTTTGCATTGGGCCCAGCAGCTTCATGTTACTCCTCTGTTTCTAGGAATTACATGTTGATAATCTATCCTTAGGGTAGGTCATTTATATGTGGTCGGTAGGGTATGACAACCAGGAACCCCACAGATAAGCGGCACTCACCCAAGCAGCTTTTACTTCGCAGGCCAGTGACATCACAATCTTTCGTCGTGTGAATTGGCTGAGCTGCCATACCAAGAATAGCCACTAAACAATGTATGGCGCTGCACTTGGTATTCAGAAAGAGGTTTCTGTGCTTACCAAACACTGTGGTCTCTATAAACTACTCATCTGTAGTACTCCCAGGTGTCGGATACCCCACCACCACCACCACCAATCACATACAGAAGACCTATCCTATGAATAGGTCATCTACACTCACCGGCCACTTTATTAGGTACACCATGCTAGTAACGGGTTGGACCCCCTTTTGCCTTCAGAACTGCCTCAATTCTTCGTGGCATAGATTCAACAAGGTGCTGGAAGCATTCCTCAGAGATTTTGGTCCATATTGACATGATGGCATCACACAGTTGCCGCAGATTTGTCAGCTGCACATCCATGATGCGAATCTCCCGTTCCACCACATCCCAAAGATGCTCTATTGGATTGAGATCTGGTGACTGTGGAGGCCATTGGAGTACAGTGAACTCATTGTCATGTTCAAGAAACCAGTCTGAGATGATTCCAGCTTTATGACATGGCGCATTATCCTGCTGAAAGTAGCCATCAGATGTTGGGTACATTGTGGTCATAAAGGGATGGACATGGTCAGCAACAATACTCAGGTAGGCTTTGGTGTTGCAACGATGGTCAATTGGTACCAAGGGGCCCAAAGAGTGCCAAGAAAATATTCCCCACACCATGACACCACCACCACCAGCCTGAACCGTTGATACAAGGCAGGATGGATCCATGCTTTCATGTTGTTGACGTCAAATTCTGACCCTACCATCCGAATGTCGCAGCAGAAATCGAGACTCATCAGACCAGGCAACGTTTTTCCAATCTTCAATTGTCCAATTTCGATGAGCTTGTGCAAATTGTAGCCTCAGTTTCCTGTTCTTAGCTGAAAGGAGTGGCACCCGGTGTGGTCTTCTGCTGCTGTAGCCCATCTGCCTCAAAGTTCGACGTACTGTGCGTTCAGAGATGCTCTTCTGGCTACCTTGGTTGTAACGGGTGGCTATTTGAGTCACTGTTGCCTTTCTATCAGCTCGAACCAGTCTGGCCATTCTCCTCTGACCTCTGGCATCAACAACGCATTTCCGCCCACAGAACTGCCGCTCACTGGATGTTTTTTCTTTTTCGGACCATTCTCTGTAAACCCTAGAGATGGTTGTGCGTGAAAATCCCAGTAGATCAGCAGTTTCTGAAATACTCAGACCAGCCCTTCTGGCACCAACAACCATGCCACGTTCAAAGGCACTCAAATCACCTTTCTTCCCCATACTGATGCTCGGTTTGAACTGCAGGAGATTGTCTTGACCATGTCTACATGCCTAAATGCACTGAGTTGCCGCCATGTGATTGGCTGATTAGAAATTAAGTGTTAACGAGCAGTTGGACAGGTGTACCTAATAAAGTGGCCGGTGAGTGTATATGCAATGTCTGAAAACCACCTTTAGTGGAAAGGACATTTGTATGTTCTCTGTGGGGGTCAATACCTGGACCCCACACAGATCAGTTGTTTCGGCAGCTTCTAGTACATAGTGGTGGTTCTGTAGAATTACAGTGCCACTCTTATTACTTGAGTAGGACCAGACTTCATACACTCATTGTCCAGTAGCAGGACGTAGTAACAGGATCCAGGTGCGACCCCCACAGGTCCTATACTGATGACCTACACTCCATTTGGGGCTGGAAAACCCCTTTACTGATTACTGGAAATCACAGAGAACCCCCCAGTATTGACTGGGTTAACCCCGTCAAGAGCTCAGGGCACAGAAAACAGCCATCGATGCCATCTAAACCCTGCACACCTGCGGCTCGCTTAAGACGGATGGCAAACTGCAAATACCCTGTCCTATTGGTATTTACATATCCCATTATATATAGCTTGTAATTCCCCCTCCCCGCTTTGGCACATCAGAGAATATTTAAATTGCATGAATATTTAGCAGCGCCCTGTAATGTTAATGGGAACCTCTTAAAATGTTAGAAGAAATTGCAGCGCTGAGATTCACAGCCTGTCCTTAGATTTCCCATTTCATTTCCTTGGGGGCATTTGAGCGGCTTCATAATATTCCTCCACTGGTGACAAATAGTCCCTCGTAAAGTTTTATAACATTTTCTCTGGTAATCAAAGTAGAAAGCATGATGTTAAACACTGCATTATTTTTCAGTCTATTGCTATTTCACCACCGGAGCGTCCTCAGTACTGCGCGCAACGTTCCCGAATCCTATCGATCCCTCTAATTGTACAGATAGCAGTGACTGGGCAGAATTAGACACAGGAGATTAAATATTCAGGAGTCTACAATGGAGGTGTAAATGGGGCCTTAACCTTCCACTAAATTCCCATATAACTAGATGGTGGATACAGATTGTGTTAGTCGCTACGAAATTTTATCCATTATGGAAATGGCGTCACCACCTAGGGTAGTGAATTTTTTTTTTTTTTTTTTTGGAGTGGAGTCACTGTTAGGTCAGGTCACACATATTATCTCTTAGATCAGGGCTTATTCGCACGTGCATTTATTTTCCATGGACCAGAAGTTTGAGTGAAAACAATGTGCTCTATTTTGGACCATTAAGGGGCGGAAAATGAAGAAGAATTCCAATCCAATTTCATTCCGTCGGCTCAGCTGTGGAGTGCCGATGTAGAGCCCTATTAGGCTAAGTTCACACAGAGTTTTTTGATCAGGGTTTTGGCATTGTCAAAACCGGACCAGAAAACGTGTGAGGCGTTTTATGAGGTATTTTTCGAGGAGTTTCCTGATCCATTTCCTCTTGGGATGTGGTCATGAATAAGGCTAAGTGCACACAGAGTTTTTTGGATCGGAACCTGAGGCGGAGGCTGCCTCAGGTTCCGATCCATAAAACGTGTTGTGGAACTGAAAGCTGGTGCACGGCACCGACTTCCAGCCGCGCATCCTCCTCCAGATCAAGCTCAATGAATGGGCCTAATCCGGAGGAGGGAGGAGGCGACTCGGCCTGAAGAATGGACATGTCCGTTCTTTTTTCCGTGAGCCGGCAAAACCGTCTCCCGGAAAAGCCTCCTGAGCAGCTCCCATTGATTTCAATGAGAGCCATCTTTTTGGTCTGGGTTTTGAGGCGTTTACGGCCTCAAAACCCTGACCAAAAAAACTCAGTGTGAACTCAGCTTTATATTTTAAAAAACCGCCTGGCGTTTCCTGATCAGGTTCTGCTTCAGGTTTCTGACCAAAAAACGTGAGCAGGAAAAACCGGCTCACATTGACTTCCATTGAAGCCGTGAGCTGGAAAACGCTCAGGCTTCAAAAAAGAATGAACATCTTGCTTCTTTTTTGCCGCTAGCGGAAAAAAACGCTTGCGGAAAAGACTCAGAAGCGTTTTGTATAGTTTGAATGGTGAGGCGTTTTTTTGGTTCAGGGTTTGGAGGCGGATTTCTGCCAAAACCTTGACCAAAAAAAACTCTGTGTGAACTTAGCCTTAGGGTCCATTCACATGGAGGAAAATGGCGCTGAATTTGGTGCTGAATTTCAGTGCTGAAAAAAAGCCTCCCATTGACTTCAATGGGTTCCTTTTTCTGCTAAAGGAACCCATTGAAGTCAAATTCAGCACCATTTTCCTCCGTGTGAATGGACCCTTAGCAGGGGGTCTCGTGCTGCGGCAAGATGAAGCAGGGCAATTTTTTTTTTTTTTTTATAAAGCATTCTGCCGCAATCTCTGTCTGCCATTGTAAAGAATGCGGAATATGCCCCAAATCAGCATCAAATGTGAACAACCCCATAAGGTCTAAAGCACATGCATGCAGTGTAGAAAAGCATAGGAAATGATAAAAATAATATGTTGGCCTCTGCCACAGACAGCACACAACCGCAAATGAGCAGGACAGTGCACTGGCCATGAATAACACGGACATAACACGTATACATGTGAATAAGCTCTTAGTCTCTGTCAAATTTACTGACCGATTCAAAAAATTAAATCTGTAATGGAAAGAGAATCACCCACCTGGGCAGTGTAAAGATAGTTTGGGTAGAGTTGTCCTTGTGCATGTCATGTACAGGTCACACATACCATGACATATCACTTTATCAGGGCTTATTCACACCTCCGTATTCTGACATTGCATTATTCACTGACTGAATGTGCACCCACCAATTATATAGGTGTATCCAGATGTTTCATCATTTTCTAAGGAAAAAGAATGGAGCCATGCTCTATTGTAGTCCATTCTGCATTATAAATTACGGACAGCACATGGATGCCATACATGTGCAATCTGATTTACACAGACCAAGAGACATACAAAAGCATTAGAAATGAAAAATATAAAATGTATTGATCAATTTTTCACAGATATAAAAAAAAAGATCACCCACGGTCACTACCTGTACATGCGTAGGATCGCACACAGTCCATGAATAACACAGTCATTACATGTCTGCAGAATGTGGCCGTATAAATAAGCCCTTTGTCGCTGCCAAATTTACTGACAGTTGTGAAAAATGTTATAAGTTATGGAAAGGGTAAAAAAATATTTTAGGTGTTAGCTCTGACCACAAATATAATGACATATATCGCTTTATCAGGGCTTATTAAACACATCTGCAATTTGCAGACACATTTATTCCGTATTACTTACAGACTGCACATGCACCCATCGATGTTATGAAGAATACAGACCTTCATTTTCCGCAAAAGAACATGTTCTATTTTGTGGCTCATAGGTGCCCATGTCTATCCGTCCATCCGTGTGCTGTCTGGTTTTCACAGACACATAAAAAAGCATAAGAAATGAAAAAAAATAAAAATAAAAATGTTGGCCCCTTTTATTTTATGCATGTGAAAAATCCATCAGTCACTCACAGCACACGACCTTTAAAGGAGCAGGATTGTATGCAGTCAACATGGACATTACACGTCTGTAAAATGCAGACATGTGAATAAGCCCTTAGTTCAGGTCAGAAATATTTGTCTAATCACTTATATCGCTGTACAATATGTATTAGTGCTACTGCTTGCAGTCTTATTTGGCAGTGTTTTGGGATCTTGAGGTGGGGGTAAGGTTTATCTAATAGGGAACTTATAAAACCTTCTGTTTGAGACCCCAGTGCTGCAAGACAACAAGGCTGACAACTCCTGTGATCACCACCAGGAGGCCCCATTGATCATTGTCACAGTTGTAGCAATGCATACTGATGATTTGGCCTCCGGCTTCAATGCAGCGTACTGCAGCACATTGCTCCCCTTATAGGTTATGGTATGGACCTATAGTACTACTCTCTGTACCATCATATGGCACTGCATTACTGTAAATAGAAAATTCCTTTGTGATGTCACATGACAATTTTTTGTATCAAGTCTCTGTCTAGGTGAAGGTACATTATGGTCCTAAAGGCCATGGGTTATAAAGATTAGATTCCCAAAACTGCCCAAAGAAATTATAGGAGTTGTCTGCTGGTCCAACAAACTAATATCTATAAGCAGAGTATGATTGTAGCCCAGTTTTTATGGGGGCCAAGCAGTAAGAATATTGAATTTTTATTTCCCCTGGGCATATAGATATGCAGTCATTTCTCACTAGCACCCTATGATAGTAAACATGCACGTTTGCTTTATCAGAGTATGCGTCTTCATGGTAAAGTCAGGGGAGATAGCGGTATGTCCATATCAAGTGTCTGAAGATCCATCCAGAGACTCCAGCGCAGAAAGTCCTGAAAACGCAACTTTTTCATCTGGTGATGTGACAATGAAAACAACAAGTACCAATGGGCCCTATTGTAGTGTTTGTAAGTAAATTTCTATTTTAAAGGTTTAGCTTGTTCTTCTGTTCCTAGGACTGAATAGAAGAATATACTAAAACCATACAAGTGTGACAGCAGCCAGACATAGACCCAGTCTTACATGATGTGTGCACGGTCAGCATTATAAAAGACTTCACTTAGGCTTTATTCACATATCAGTTGGTGGGGCACTATTCTGTTTACGACTAGATGTAAATGTGGTGTATCTATGGCTCAGTTCATCTCATTTGAGCTAAAGATTTTCTGACTTGCTAAACCTGTGGAAAGGACTTTTCTGAAGAAGAGTGAAGTCAAGAAAAATGCATCAAAATTGTGACAAAACTTTGTTGTAAAATTCTGGGGCAACATGGTGGCCCAGTGGTTAGCACTGCAGTCTTGCAGTGCTGGAGTTCGAATCCCTCCAGGACCAACATCTGCAAGGAGTTTGTATGTTCTCCCTGTGTTTGCATGGATTTCCTCCCATTCTATCAAAAAAAAAAATCATACTGATAGGAAAGAAAAAAAAAAAGTACATTGTGATCTCTTAATGGGGCTCACAATCTACATTTAAAAAAAACAACAACTTTGATGTAAAATTCTAGCTCAGAGTAAGCGAACATATAAGTGGTATAAACTTAGACGAGGCAGCCTAAATATTCACCAGCCACTGTATAACATCGGGCTTACACCTGACTTCTTCACGTGACTAAGTTTAATCAAATTTTTAGTGAAATTTTATATGGAACAAAACAAATATGAAGCATAAAACACAAGAAAGAGCATAAACAATGCCAATAGCCAGTGTATAGGTAAACCATCAAGTCCGAGAACAAGGACGTCAAGAGGAAAAAAAAAAACAAAAAAAAAAAAAAAAAACCATGAAAGGAGGCAAAGCGAAACTCTGTCCATGGTACCCAAGTCAACAAGAATCAAAGAGTCCAACAAGAACCATAAAACATAGGAGAAGGGCATGGAAGTAGGAATGGTAGGAAGTAGAGCAAAAAGCACCTGGAAAAACAAAGACAAAAGGGGGGGGGGAGGGGGGCAGAAACCGCCAAGGCAGTAGAAGGGGGTCTCACAAAACCAGGAAGGCTTATGAGAAGAGATTGGTAAACTCTGAATGATTCCTGGAACATTCCTGGGCATCAAACTTAGAGGAGGATGTAGAATCCTCCATGACCAAAACCTCCATCCTCCTGATGAGAAGGAACTCCTGTAGCCACTTTATTAATGATGGGGTTGTAGTGCTTCGCCAGTGTCGAAGAATAACCGTCCTGGCGACCGTGAGAAAGTGACGCAGAAGATCTCCCTTAGCCTTGGATATCTTACCCGGGATGAGGGAGAGGAGAGCCAGTTGAGGAGAAGGAACCATATGGTGACTGCTGACTATTGTCTAGGAAATATAAAAAAAACCGAAAAACTTGATAGTCTTCAGTAGTTGATATCTTTTTAATGGCTAACTAATAATGACTAATTATTAATTATCAACTAATTATCATTATTAGTTAGCCATTAAAAAGGTATCAACTACTGAAGACTATTAAGGTTTTTTTTTTTTTAGATTTCCTACCCACTGGCTAACACGGTACGAGAAAAAAACATTTTCCTTAGACTTTTGTCTATAGAGAGACCACATGGAGGACTGGATACCCGTGCACTCCCACCAAATGTGGAAGAGACAGCCCATAGTGAAACCACAGCGCCAACAACTATCAGAGACAGTAGGCTAAATCATGTGAAGGAGGTCGCGGCATCGGTAGGGTCAGAATTTTTAAATTTTTTTCCAGGGCACTACAGGGCAGAGGCAGTCTGTGAGCAAACAAGGAGGAACGAGCCCCATCAGCAGGAGAGAGACGCAAGTCAAGGTCCATTTCCCAAAGTCTGGTGTAAGGGGTGGGGGTAGGGGGGACCTGAGGTTGCAGCCATCAGCAGGTTGACATAGAGGATTAAGAGGGTACTCATCGGGGCCTTGGTCTGGAGGAGGATGCTCTCCAGGGTAGTGGGAGTAGAAGTGAGCAGGGGCCGTAAGGAGAACTTGTGGAGAAAGCAGTTAATTGGTTGTACTCCAGCCAGGAAAGTGGGGTATCAGGAGAGGACGCTTGCAGATGGCTGAGGGAGGGGGAACAGTGTTGACCCTGCAATCTTGCCTAGCCTAATGTCATGGCTAGCAGACCAAAGAAGCCAGGAGGGAAGATTGAGTTCAGGAAAAGTCTTCACCTCACTTTAGATCACTAGACCTCCTGCGAACAACTGTAACGTGTCTGGATTTTTTGTACAGTATTACAACCACAAATTCCATGCCCATCGTGGTGACATGAGCCCAAACTTACAATATTCTAGGAATCTATGATGCTATAAATTTTGGTTATTAGACCCAAGGACAAGATGGGATTTGTGGTTGTAATACAGTCCTGGATGTGCCCTTTGCAGGAAACCTTAAAGGGACTTGCTGGATTAGAAAACTGGCCACAACACATTGGAACATGTTACGGGATGGCACCAAGTGACAACCACAGGTGAAAATAGGTGCTCTGGTAGGCAGGGCCATATCCTCAGTGCACCAAAATATGCATTTGCATGTGGATTCAAAGATCTTCTCAGCAGCAAGGTGGACACAAACAGGTATGTTCGCTATAGCACTCCATACCTCCCAACTGTCCCAAATTCAGCAGGATCGTCCCGAATTCCAGGTCCTGTCCCAGATGGCAGGAGGCATGTCCCTCCCTATGAATGCAGAGGCATTGAGAATGCTGGTGAAGCTAGGAGCCGTCCGGACCCGGCTTTGCCTTCAGCCAGTTTCTGCTACCACTACTTGATGGCAGGCAGGGGTAGGATAGTTATGTCATCACATCGGGCCTGAAGACTCTTTCAGCAGAGACTCCAGTGGAATGGGATGAGGGGAGTATTAGATTTATTTTCTGTGGAGGCACTAGGAGATGGACATTAAATATACTGTCATATTAAAGAGAGACATTCTACTGTGGGGACCATGATGAAGAAGGCATTAGACAGTATATTCTGTGGGGGCAACAATAAACAGGACATTACACTTTGGGGATCATGTTAAAGGGGGTGTTATACTATAGGGACTATAATGAACAGGGCACTATATGATGGTGGCCACAATAAGAGGGCCATTATACAGTGGGGGCTACAAGGGGATATTATATCGTCTGGGGCCCACAATAAGCATCACACAATGTTGGTGCATTATATTGTGTGAGGGCACAAAGGGGTATGGTTGGTAATGGGCGGAGCCAAAGTGGGAATGGGCAGGACTTGAGGCATGACTAAATTCACAGGTTTTGTCCCTTTCAAGCCTTTGAAAGTTGGGTGGAATAAGTAGCAGCCCCTACAATAACATACAGAAGAGATTTTGGTGACGATAAGACTGGTGGTGCTCACCAGTCACCCCTTCAGCTATGGTGTCTGCACAGACTGTAACCGTATTTTACAGGCCTGCAAAGTGATTTCTATATAATAATATCATGACAAACAATGGAGACTCCTGGGACTGCCAATGAAGATGCCATTTAACTCTTAGAGTGGCAGATGGATTGTCCCCAGCTACGGTGCTTTTCAATGCAACACCCTGGCAGCAAATGATCTTTACAAGAGCAGATGTCTGATTTTCCTAAGCAACAAACACCATCTTGATTCCTATTATTGCAGCAGATGGATGTGAGCTAGAAGCAAAAGCGGGGCTCCTATTTCAATGCATACAGCACTTTGTGTGACTCTGTATCAGTGACCTGACACACTGCAGTGTCAGAAATTCCAATGTCTGTTTTAAGACCTTCAGCTTCTGTTCCTAAACACCAGTCTCAAGATGCAGCTCCAGGATGGAGTCAAATCTGTCAAGATATTGCAGGCCAAGCAAAACAAAACCATCTCTGTGGATAGTGCGAGTCGAGATCCAATTCTGCTGCAGGCTACAGAGGAACTAATGATTTAAGGAGCAATGCCTCCTAGCTACAAGCTTTTCTTCCCAGTGTTCTAAATTTAACAAGGGTAAAAACACAGCATTATCCGGGAGACGACCACAGGTAGCGCATTAATGTTTAACTCCTATAATACTAGCATCCTCGCCCTCAGCATTTTATCTATTTTTCAACAACTTCCTCTAAGGTGTTGTACAATGCTGATGTCTTGCGAGAAACGGTTGGCGGGAGAAGACAAAAGATGGAGGAAATGCATTACTTGTAGACAATTCCTCCAACTGAGGAAGGATAGGAAGACATTCCAGCAAAGTAAAGCTACCCTTATGGGGGCAAATACAATTTACGTGTCACAGATGAACACGGTGGGGAGTTACTAATCTATTTACGTCAGAAAGAAAAGGCATAGAAGGGTGTAGGTGTGGCACAACTTTATGGCATGACCCGTATTTTTGCCAAAGATCTGCCATTTTGATTTTCCATGCCCGTTCAATTATATCTGGTCTACGAAAAGAATCGCCATCCGTTTCCAATATCGGTTTTAAGACTTTCAGCTTCTATTCCTAAACACCAGTCTCAAGATGCAGCTCCTGGATGGAGCCATATAGCTCCTGCCAGGGCGGTTACACAGCTTTAGTGCACAAGAGTTAAAACTGCATTCTGCAATACTACGAAGATTTGTACTTCAGAAGTATGAGAAAGTTGAGTGAAAACCAATGTAAAAAATAGTAATGTCTTAAAGGGTTTTTTTCTGGGATTGTAATATTGATGACCCAGCCTTAGCCTATATTCACAGTGAAGTATCGGCAGTGTGATGGCCATCACACAGCGGCATTAATCCACTGAATGAGAATGGGAGCTATTCACTTGACCCATATTTTGACAGTCTGTCATGTCCTCTTTCAAAGATCCCTCAATACACTCCCACCAATCAGCTGTATGAAGAGATTGGATTATACAGGCGAGTGCTGCAGTCTCTTCACCTAATGCCTGGCACTTGAATGAATGTCACTGGTCTGTGAAGCAAAAATGTAGCTCTGGTGGTCCCAGGTATTGGGCACCCATCTTTTACATACTGATGAGCCATTTAAAAACAAAGAAAAGTGTTGTTTTCCATGGGTGTAAAAATAAAACCATATCAACCATTGACAAAAAAACACTGATAGGGTAAGTTCACACAAAGAATTCTGCCTCCCATTGTTTTCAATGGCAGGCAGAGATTACAGCAGAAAGCCTTCAATGGTATCTCATCATGGGTAGCCCGTGGGCAGAAATAAAGAAGAATTCCTCTTCATTTTCTGCTGTAAACTTACCCAGTGGCTTAAATACCAGGGTAGCAGCCGAACCAGCTGCCACAGGGCCATTGATGTTTTTTGTTTTTAATAGGCCGTTCCCTGCTGGATTACCCCAGCAGGTAATGGATCCTATCCACTTACCGATCCCCGCTTCTGCTCATGGCTGCCTGCGCTTCCCCTTCTGCGGGTGCGGCTATGATCAGGAGCAGGGGATCCGTAAGTGAGGTCGCAGGCCTGTGAACCTCAACACACTGCTATCATTATACTCTGGGGTCTTTTCAGACCCCAGAGTATAATGACCAGAGGCCCAAGGGAGGTGAGGGAACATAAAAAACAGTGTTATTTACCTCTACTTCACTCTGGCAGACTGCAGGCCTGTTTGGTGACGTCCC
This sequence comes from Leptodactylus fuscus, assembly GCF_031893055.1. Lineage (NCBI taxonomy): Eukaryota > Metazoa > Chordata > Amphibia > Anura > Leptodactylidae > Leptodactylus > Leptodactylus fuscus. Next base: position 40,648,089 of record NC_134275.1, read on the forward strand.
AGACATCACGTGGCCCAGGCTGGCTTCTTTTTGTGTCGTGATGCTGATCTGGCTCACGTCACATCTGGGCCAAATATTGAAATGGCCAAAAGTAGCAGGTAGTGAGTTGGAGCCAGGGTGAGGTAAATAACAAAGACCACAGAGTATAATAATAGTTCATGGGTGGGCCACTATGGGGTATAATGTTGTGTCTAGGGGCCACTATGGGTCATAATACTATGCGCAGGGGCCACTATGGGGCATAATACTACGCGCAGGGGCCACTATGGGGCATATTACTGTGTGCAGGCGCCACTATGGGGCATAATACTGTGTGCAGACTACCAGAGCACAGGAGAGGTAATTAACAGTGTTTTTTATGTTCCCTCACCTCCCCTGGCTCTCCGACCATTATACTCTGAAAAGACCCTAGAGTACAATGATAGTAGCGTGTGCTGAGGTTCGCGGGCCCGCAGCCTCACTTACCAATCCTCGCTCTTGATCACAGCCACCTTTGCTACCCCGGTATATAGGCCACTGTGTAGGCCATCTGGGTATAACAAATTGCAGTGAAACTCACCTGCGATATTGTACAATCAATAGTATTAAGAGGGAGCATTGAGCCAATTTGATGGAATGGTCACAGTATATACAATACTGTTGTCTATATGAGATCATGATACATTATATCACAATGCAATATCCTGAGCATGCACAGTATGGGTGCAATTCACACACTGCAATTACAGTACAACAAAACTACATGCAGGTAGAAGTATAAAAGCTTGTTTTATTTTTCACTCCTTTAGAAAACACTACTGGTTTTGGCTGAAAAAAACTTCTGCAAACTCGGCAACAAAAAAAAAAAAAATCTAAATTTTTGTACATTTTTATCACATTGTGGCTATTTATGTAAAATACTGTTCCATATTTCTTGACTGATGAGACAAGAAGAGCAATTGGGTGACACCAGAAAACAGTGGGAGTCCGTTGAATAGGTGGAAGCAAAAGGTTTAATCCAAACAATTTAGGATACAAAAAGGCCATTTAAGTAAAACAAAGTTAAAATAAAGTACGTGACAGATGTCAAGTGTTAACACAAAGAGCACAAGAGCAGGTGTGAAGGTGGAGGTAATGCTCTGCTTCCACACTTCTAATGTCTGCTTATAAAGACTGAGGAACCTTTATCCTGCTCAAACCTAATTCCTCATATGGATAAATCTAAAGTTTCTAGTTGACGACCGTGGGCGAGATCAGTGTGTTATCCAGGTTTTTCCCAGATAGCACACTGACCCATTCATTTCTAGGACCCATATACACTACCATGATTTCCACTGATCGGTGTGTGCGCTGTGCCATAAATATAGAGCAGGTCCAATTCTTTTCAGTGTTTATGGAATGGCCCATAGAAGCATATGCGAGGCTAAAAACCACAGTTGGTGTAGGGATGTAATCCATGCTAAGTATGATCCTTCCATGGACTCTAGATCATTCCCTATATGAACATAGCCCTAACTTTAGCTATGACGTATTGTGCTGTGTAGTCAGACTTTTTCTAGATCTACTTAACACTTCACCAGATCACTGTCAGAAATGACATGCCACTCACAAATGTTACTCCATGACCTTCTCCATTCTTAGACTCTAACTTCAGCTAACTATGTGACTTCATTTACTATGGACTCAAAAACTGCACCAAAATCCACATGAAAACTGCATGCAGTTATGATTCAGTAGGAACTGCACTGTGTGAATGAACCGTAATTTGGCATGGAGCCCTGGGCTAACCATGTGACTACTAGTGGGGGAATTCATCAATCCCTCTATGCATGTTTGGTGCAAAGCCCTTTCTGGCTTCAAATGTGTGCCAAAAGCCCAGCTCCACACCTCAACCACCACATGGGCAAATGTGGGCGCTGCAGGGCAGAGATCAGGGTGTGCTGGGGACGACTGAGCCAAACATATTTATTACAGTATATCCCACATCAGTTTCCTGAATGAGTTATAATGGAAATCTACGCCAAATCCTAACTGCTGTAGATTTCCATTCGGGTACTGGGATGTCTGACTGATTTATGAAGAAGCCACAACCTCTGCATAAATTTTTCTTTCCCTGCACCAGTCCGACCGTACGCCAAACCTAAATTTGCCCCACTGTGTCTGGAACATGCATAATATAACACATATGAACATTAAAAAAAAAGCTTTTCGGAAACCCATACCTTATAGTTCTCAGTGGTGGTCAGGTTCTCTTCTCCATACAGAGAGTCCATGAGGTAGTTATAAGGGTTGCTCTGTGGTGGGTACCGGCTTATCCAGTCAGTTTACAATGTCATAGTAGGTCAGCTCTATGGACACCAGTCTCCTAATGAGAGGCCTCCACAGGTGAGACAAGGTGTAGGGGCTGGGTAGGAGGTGCTATACTTTGTTTCTGGGTTGTCAGGTGCAGATTATCCAAAACTCAGACTGGAATACCTCATAGCTATGTACCGGCACTGAAGCTAAAATGAAGACCTTGGACCCTCAGTCACCAAACTGCCAGGAAAAAGACATACATTTTAGGAGGGATGTGGTAAGTAACATACATGAACTGTCTCACGCAGCCGTGCTTCTTACAAATGAAACAATTGTCTAACCTATTTCATCAGTTTTTTTATGACTGCTATATGTGACTATACCCTTAGACCTCGTGCACATGACCGTAGTTTTTATACATCATTGTGGATATAAATACAGAACTGTACATTTCTATGGCCACATACACACAGCTGTAGTTTTTGCAGTTGTGTGTTTGGACCTTAGAAGAGAGCCACAATATATGGAGCAGGTTCTATACCTATCCGTATTTGCAGCTCAGTCAATTTATTTCAATGTATGAGTCAGTGAAAACCACGGATGACACCAGGATACAATCTGTGCGTCATCTGTGCTGTTTTTACTGACCCGTATACTGCACTATCTAAAGTTGAGCCCATAGGGAGAGAGAAGTAGAAGCGTTTTATATTTATACAGGCAGCTTTTCCATAATGTCACCCCAGGCTAAGGATATATATATACATTACATGAGACTTTTTCAAGCGTCAAAAACCATGGTAAAACCACATGCAATTGTTTGTCCAGTGACTGTATGGTTTTGTGATTCGGGTTTTCAGCTGAGTAGCTTGTGCACATATAGCACAGTCAGGCCTCATGCACACGATCGTAGTTGTTTTCCATAATTTCAAATAGTATACGGATCCCTTTATTTCCATGGCCCCATATACACGTCCATAGTTGTTATAATCCCCATGTGTATCACCTGTTTCTACAGCTCTCACCACACTTTTGTAATGTAACCTTAAAAGGATGTTGACGTGTTCTGGATTTCATGAAAATTTAGGCACGAATTCTGCACCTAAACTGCTGTATAATCGGTACAATATAGCGAGGCAGATAAACTAATAAAAATTCCCCAGAATTCTGGCAAAACTTTGGCGTACATGCTTTATGCCACGTTTTTTTTTTAATTTGTTCTGGACACTAACAGTTTATGTGCCTTGACTGGCAGGTGGGTGGAGCTTAATATGCAAAACGGTGCACCAAAATGTTATCAAAATTTTGTCGAAAAATAAGCCAACTAATAAATGGTGCAAAGATAAATAGTACTGATAAAGGTGCATGAGGATAAATATACAAATAGAAAATGGACGGATAGAAAACATGTAAGGCCAGGTTCACATCTGCACCCCGGCCTCTGTAATGCAGGTTTCCGTTTCCTGGCCGAAAACTGGACAGGAGACGGAAACTGCAATCAGTTTTCAAACCGATTCATTTGAAACTGTCTGGCCGTGGCCGTTTTGTGATCCCTGTGGTGAAATCGTTTTTTTTTTAACCGGACACAAAGTCGGACACGCAGAACCTTGTGTCCGGTTAAAAAAAAAAAATGGTTTAGCCGCGAAGAGCACAAAACGCTCCCTGGCGCTCACAGCCGGACACTCTCGGGTTTCCGTCTTCTGTATGCAGAAGATGGAAACCCGACAGACGGAGATCGGGCGCAAATGTGAACAAGCCGTAAGATAGATATATGCAGATAAAAATGGGAAGATATAAAACACATATAATATAGATTTAGATATTAAATAGAATAAAATAGATGGATAGATATGAAATACATAGCACAACAGATAGTTAAATATGGGATAGATATACCAATTGCAAATGGAAATAAAATAGGTCAGGTAGTGACTGCCGGCCATCTCTATGCTCCCTATCAGGTAGTGACTGCCGGCCATCTCTATGCTCCCTGTCAGGTAGTGACTGCCGGCCATCTCTATGTTCCCTGTCGGGTAGTGACTGCCGGCCATCTCTATATTATCTGTCAGGTAGTGACTGCCGGCCATCTCTATGCTCCCTGTCAGGTAGTGACTGCCGGCCATCTCTATATTCTCTGTCAGGTAGTGATTGCCGGCCATCTCTATGTTCCCTGTCGGGTAGTGACTGCCGGCCATCTCTATATTCTCTGTCAGGTAGTGATTGCCGGCCATCTCTATGCTCCCTATCAGGTAGTGACTGCCGGCCATCTCTATGTTCCCTGTCGGGTAGTGACTGCCGGCCATCTCTATATTATCTGTCAGGTAGTGACTGCTGGCCATCTCTATGTTCTCTGTCAGGTAGTGACTGCCGGCCATCTCTGGGCTCCCTGTCAGGTAGTGACTGCCAGCCATCTTTATGTTCTCTGTCAGGTAGTGACTGCTGGCCATCTCTGGGCTCCCTGTCAGGTAGTGACTGCCGACCATCTCTGGGCTCCCTGTCAGGTAGTGACTGCCGGCCATCTCTATGCTCCCTGTCAGGTAGTGACTGCCGGCCATCTCTATGCTCCCTGTCAGGTAGTGACTGCCGGCCATCTCTATGCTCCCTGTCAGGTAGTGACTGCCGGCCATCTCTATGCTCCCTGTCAGGTAGTGACTGCCGGCCATCTCTATGTTTCCTGTTAGGTGGTGACTGCCGGCCATCTCTGTGCTCCCTGTCAGGTAGTGACTGCCGGCCATCTCTATGTTTCCTCTCAGGTAGTGACTGCCGGCCATCTCTATATTCTCTGTCAGGTAGTGACTGCCGGCCATCTCTATGCTCCCTATCAGGTAGTGACTGCTGGCCATCTCTATGTTCTCTGTCAGGTAGTGACTGCCGGCCATCTCTGGGCTCCCTGTCAGGTAGTGACTGCCGGCCATCTCTATGCTCCCTGTCAGGTAGTGACTGCTGGCCATCTCTATGCTCCCTGTCAGGTAGTGACTGCCGGCCATCTCTATGCTCCCTGTCAGGTAGTGACTGCCGGCCATCTCTATGCTCCCTGTCAGGTAGTGACTGCCGGCCATCTCTATGTTTCCTGTTAGGTAGTGACTGCCGGCCATCTCTGTGCTCCCTGTCAGGTAGTGACTGCCGGCCATCTCTATGTTTCCTCTCAGGTAGTGACTGCCGGCCATCTCTATATTCTCTGTCAGGTAGTGACTGCCGGCCATCTCTATGCTCCCTATCAGGTAGTGACTGCTGGCCATCTCTGGGCTCCCTGTCAGGTAGTGACTGCCGGCCATCTCTGGGCTCCCTGTCAGGTAGTGACTGCCGGCCATCTCTATGCTCCCTGTCAGGTAGTGACTGCTGGCCATCTCTATGCTCCCTGTCAGGTAGTGACTGCCGGCCATCTCTATGCTCCCTGTCAGGTAGTGACTGCCGGCCATCTCTATGTTTCCTCTCAGGTAGTGACTGCCGGCCATCTCTATGCTCCCTGTCAGGTAGTGACTGCCGGCCATCTCTATATTCTCTGTCAGGTAGTGACTGCCGGCCATCTCTATGCTCCCTGTCAGGTAGTGACTGCCGGCCATCTCTATGCTCCCTGTCAGGTAGTGACTGCCGGCCATCTCTATGCTCCCTGTCAGGTAGTGACTACCGGCCATCTCTATGTTTCCTCTCAGGTAGTGACTGCTGGCCATCTCTATGCTCCCTGTCAGGTAGTGACTGCCGGCCATCTCTATATTCTCTGTCAGGTAGTGACTGCCGGCCATCTCTATGCTCCCTGTCAGGTAGTGACTGCCGGCCATCTCTATGCTCCCTGTCAGGTAGTGACTGCCGGCCATCTCTATGCTCCCTGTCAGGTAGTGACTGCCGGCCATCTCTATGTTTCCTCTCAGGTAGTGACTGCCGGCCATCTCTATATTCTCTGTCAGGTAGTGACTGCCGGCCATCTCTATATTCTCTGTCAGGTAGTGACTGCCGGCCATCTCTATGCTCCCTATCAGGTAGTGACTGCTGGCCATCTCTATGTTCTCTGTCAGGTAGTGACTGCCGGCCATCTCTGGGCTCCCTGTCAGGTAGTGACTGCCGGCCATCTCTGGGCTCCCTGTCAGGTAGTGACTGCCGGCCATCTCTATGCTCCCTGTCAGGTAGTGACTGCTGGCCATCTCTATGCTCCCTGTCAGGTAGTGACTGCCGGCCATCTCTATGCTCCCTGTCAGGTAGTGACTGCCGGCCATCTCTATGTTTCCTCTCAGGTAGTGACTGCCGGCCATCTCTATGCTCCCTGTCAGGTAGTGACTGCCGGCCATCTCTATATTCTCTGTCAGGTAGTGACTGCCGGCCATCTCTATGCTCCCTGTCAGGTAGTGACTGCCGGCCATCTCTATATTCTCTGTCAGGTAGTGACTGCCGGCCATCTCTATGCTCCCTGTCAGGTAGTGACTGCCGGCCATCTCTATGCTCCCTGTCAGGTAGTGACTGCCAGCCATCTCTATATTCTCTGTCAGGTAGTGACTGCCGGCCATCTCTATGCTCCCTGTCAGGTAGTGACTGCCGGCCATCTCTATGCTCCCTGTCAGGTAGTGACTGCCGGCCATCTCTATGTTTCCTCTCAGGTAGTGACTGCCGGCCATCTCTATGCTCCCTGTCAGGTAGTGACTGCCGGCCATCTCTATGCTCCCTGTCAGGTAGTGACTGCCGGCCATCTCTATGCTCCCTGTCAGGTAGTGACTGCCGGCCATCTCTATGCTCCCTGTCAGGTAGTGACTGCCGGCCATCTCTATGCTCCCTGTCAGGTAGTGACTGCTGGCCATCTCTATGCTCCCTGTCAGGTAGTGACTGCCGGCCATCTCTATGTTTCCTCTCAGGTAGTGACTGCTGGCCATCTCTATGCTCCCTGTCAGGTAGTGACTGCCGGCCATCTCTATGCTCCCTGTCAGGTAGTGACTGCCGGCCATCTCTATGTTTCCTCTCAGGTAGTGACTGCCGGCCATCTCTATGCTCCCTGTCAGGTAGTGACTGCCGGCCATCTCTATATTCTCTGTCAGGTAGTGACTGCCGGCCATCTCTATGCTCCCTGTCAGGTAGTGACTGCCGGCCATCTCTATATTCTCTGTCAGGTAGTGACTGCCGGCCATCTCTATGCTCCCTGTCAGGTAGTGACTGCCGGCCATCTCTATGCTCCCTGTCAGGTAGTGACTGCCAGCCATCTCTATATTCTCTGTCAGGTAGTGACTGCCGGCCATCTCTATGCTCCCTGTCAGGTAGTGACTGCCGGCCATCTCTATGCTCCCTGTCAGGTAGTGACTGCCGGCCATCTCTATGCTCCCTGTCAGGTAGTGACTGCCGGCCATCTCTATGTTTCCTCTCAGGTAGTGACTGCCGGCCATCTCTATGCTCCCTGTCAGGTAGTGACTGCCGGCCATCTCTATGCTCCCTGTCAGGTAGTGACTGCCGGCCATCTCTATGCTCCCTGTCAGGTAGTGACTGCCGGCCATCTCTATGCTCCCTGTCAGGTAGTGACTGCCGGCCATCTCTATATTCTCTGTCAGGTAGAGTCCCCATCACTCCAGCCCTGGTGCAGCTGCCTTGCCTTTGCCTCATGTGCCAGTTCCCATTACTACTGTTTGTGTTGTCTCTGCTCTGTCTGGAGCCCGGGTGTGAAGACTACTTCATCGGGTGAGTCTGACATGTCTAATATATGTCTATCCTGCCTAAAATCTGCCCCAGAACTAGAGCAGGACATTACAGCCTAAATATACAAACACACCGAGGAAGTCTCTGACAGAACCAGGATGGCGCCAAAATCTTCACAGACCGAACTAGGCCTTATGTGTAAAAACAAATCCAGGCAAAGAAGAGCAGTTGCCCATAGCAACCTATCAGAAGACAGTTTATATTTTCCAGTAAGGCTTGGAATATGAAAGCTGTGAGCTGATTGGTTGCTAGGGGCAACTGTTCTGCCTGTACATACCATATGGGCCCATTCACATGGGCACAGAGAGGGCGGACTATGGCGTGGAATCCAAGTCATAATCCGCGCCCTCACAATGGTGGTCTATGGAGACAGCTCGCAATCTTTTTTCCGCTAGTGGCATGTTGCCGCTAGCAGAAAAAAGAAGCAAGCTGCCCTTTCTTCAGGCAGATTCCGCGGCTCGTTGAGCCGTGGCGTCCGCCTAAGGGCAGAAACCTCCAGAGTCGGCCCATTCATTTCAGCCTACTCCGGAGGGAAAATCTGCGACTGTCTGAGCCAGACAGTTGTGGCAGGCAGATTTTGGACAGAGAGTGACGTGGCTCTCCGCGTCGCTCTCGGTGCCAAAATCCGCCCTTCCATTCCCAGTGTGAACAAGGCCTAAGGGTAAATTCATACAGAGTATTTTGGTCAGGAAAAATCCGCTTCAGGAAAATTCATGAGGAGTTTTTTGACGCGTTTTTCAGGCATTTCCGCCTGAAAAAAAATCAATGCAAGTCAATGGGAGGCGGAAAATCCGCCTGGCGTTTTTTACCAAAAAAACGCTAGCGTTTTTTTCGCCTCTCATTGACTGGTATTGATTTCCCGAGGCGGAATCCGCCTGAAGAATGGACATGTTGCTTCTTTTTTTCCACTAGCGGAAAATCCGCTAGCAGAAAATAAAAAATAAAAAATTACATAGAACTGTATGGTGAGGCGTTTTTTGGTCAGGATTTTGAGGCAGATTCCTGACCAAAAAACTCTGTGTGAACTCAGCCTGTTAGTTCACACGTAGTTTTTTTGGGTCTGGATTTTGACGCGGAATCTGTTTTACCGCTTGCGGACCTGTCCTATCTTAATGCAGATTCCGCGGCATCCACGTCAAGACAATCCCTCCGGACTAGGCCCATTTATTGGGCTTAATCCGGAGCGGAAAGCTAGCCGCGGCAGGCACTATGTGTGAACTAACCCTTAAGTACCTATTATAAGGATTCTGTACCGTTTACCCCACAAATATTCTATGGTCCCATGCCTCACTGTTGTCAGGATCTTCGATTCCTGTCACTAACTGAAAATGTAGTAGAAAAATAATCACTGCGGCAGATTTATTAGGCCTTGTATGGCGGTTTTGAATTTCTGCACTGCCCTCACTACTTTTCCCAAAAAAGGGAAGTGCAGGGGGTGGGTAACCCACTTGAATGGAGCAGCAGTGAGATGTCTGTGGGACTTATGGCATACTTGCCTACTCTCCCCATATGTCCTGGAGGTTCCTAAAAAGAGGGGTCGACTCCCATAGTTCCAGACGCGTGTCTGTATCAGGCTCGGTGGAGTGTTGCCGCATCCGCCAGGTTTTTGGTTATTTAACTGTGACATGGGTAAACTAGATGCCAGTCACATCCCGAAAAAAGGGTTGCGGCCAGCACATTGTCTTGCCCATGCCTTGAATAATGGAGTTGTCACACCCCAGATTGGAATATGGCCTGACCAAAGGGACTGTAGCCTTGTCCCCCCTCCCCAATTTGTTGAATTTGTCTGACTATAGTGCTCTGTTGTCTTCATTCACACAGACTTTGGCTGGAGCAGTAGTGTGCAACCATGTCACTGCACGATTCAAGTGCAAGGCATGTGATCCCTGTTCTTGTGAATGGTGGGGGAGCCAGTTATGGGACCCCCATTGTTCAGAGGGCTTTGAGCTATCTTGTGGAGAAGGCCAGCTTCACATGGGCGTATTTGATCTCTGCAATATTGTATGTCAGCCATATTTCCCAAACGAAGCAAGGACTTAGGCTTCAAGTATCATAGTCATCTATGGCTACGTTCACAGTTATATCATTGACTTCGCAGCAGTGTCTGCCTGAAATGAGTAGACGAAAAAGTCCTGTATTTTTCAGCCTCCCATCCAGCAGACCTCATTATTGTCTGCCTTTCCATTGTTCTGGTCTTCTAGTGGATCAGAACAATGGAGAGCCAAGACTAGTGAGAACCAAACAGACGATGCTGGGAGTTCCTGCCTAACCACAAGACTATTGTCCCATACTGTAAACAGCATTACATTACAAGACCGTAATCCCAGGGAGGGACTCCTAACAACTATGAAGGACTATGTTACTCCCAGTCTGGATCCCTTCTCATTGTTCAAGCTGGGAAATACGACCAAAATCAAGTCCAGATTTCCAAACCTAATATAGCAGTGTAAAGCTGGCCTGACTAACGGTTCACACCTTTGTTGGGGTTTCTGTTTTTTGGGGACCTGAAAATTGGACACCCAATCCGCTTAAAAAGCTATTACATGCGGACCTCATAGACTATAATGGGGTCCGCTAGGTTTCCACCTGAAAAATTCTTCTCTCTGCATTTTTCAAGCAGAAAAGAGGACGGAATGCCCAAACAGTCACCCCCAAAAAAGTGCCGATCTTGAGACAATCCATTTAAACTGCAGCTGAGGGTTTGCTACAATTCTATCCAGTCTAGACAATCCTCTGTGAGCTAAATATACCCACAGTCAAAATCTCTGTGCTAATAGTTTGCTACAACAAGTCTGCTTAGTGTGAACATGCCCTGAGAGTAATTAGAAAGTAAAGACAGGATTCTGATTGGTTGACGTGGGCAACCTTGGCCCCTTTTTATATATAATTAGTTTTTCATGGAACCCAGACCTGGGTGCTACAAGGGGTGGCAGTGCCGTCATGTCATTCATGCTATTATATTTTTTTGGTAATCGTGCATAGAAAAAACTGTTTTATTGCCCATGGCAACCACTTGGATCTCTCTTATCTGATGTATGACAATGGGCAGATTCTTCCCTTTCCATTGCATTGATACTAAAATGGACTTGCTGGCATTGCCTGACATATAGCAGGAACCTGGTATCTAACTCCACACTCCCCCCTACCCACCGATATATGAGGACAGCAGATTCCTCTCCGATGTGGTCATTGTGACATGCCTGTATGATATATGATATGCATGATATGTTCATGTGACGCAGGGAGCTGCTTTATGAGAGCTGGACACATCTGACACTGCTGTCAAATATAGCACATACCAAACTGAATGATAGTACTATTACCCGTCCATAGATGTGGGGGCCCACCCTGGTCTGTCCTAATATTGAGGACTATAGGAGTCCTATAAAGTCAGATTACGGTATATAATCTCAAGACTGGTTGTTAATTGTCTTTTAGCTAAGGGAATGGAGTGGACAGTCACTAGTCAGAAGACTCCTGAAAATGCTTGTGGTTAAAGGGGAACCCTATGTTCAGAACCTAACCTATGAAAGCAGACACTGTCACTATGAAGGACCAGTGGATAATCCTTTTTTTTAGTGGCCATGATGCAATGTTTAATGTCCTCTGTGTTGTTGCCTAAGAGAAATTTAAAGGGATTATCCAGCATATAAAATAGATGACCTATCTGTTGGATAGATCAGTAATTGAAGATCAATGGGGACTTGACACCCGGGACACCGCCAGATCAGCTGCTTGAAAATACTGCAGTGTTCTGCAGCCTCTTCATTCAATACCAAGAGCAGCGCCACCATTGCATAGTGGCTGTGCTTGGCATTACTTCTCAGTTCCATTCATCTGAACGGGACTGAATTGCAAACCGGTCATGTGACTGATGGAAGTAACATCATATGGCCTGTGAAATGGAAGCAGAGCTCGCTGTATCTCCGCTGTTGCTTCAGACATTTGATTTGTGGATGCCCCAGGTGTCGGACCCCTACCAGTCCTCATGTTGAATTTTAGTGCCCGTCTTTTATTCTTCCCGGAGATAAACGACTGTTTCTGGCACCAACTAGGAGTCAGTTAATATGTAGGGATTTTGTGCTAAATTTGCCAAGCAGAAAATTTCTGTTTGAGGCATTTGAAGCGGATTCTGCTAGACAAAAACTGACAAGGATTTTGACACTGAATCTGAAGCGGAATTTGGAGCAGAGTGCCTCTGTATTTTGCCTTTATTGGGCAGGCACTAAGTTCAAATTCTACTAGTGGTTTATGACAAATTCTGCGCAGACGGAAAAAGCATATCTTCCACCATTTTATTCATTTTAGTGGGATTTCTGAGGCAGAATCTGCCTGAAAAACAAGCAGCTACTGCCACCCATTGAAAAGAATGGGAGGTGGAATTTGAGGCCTTGTCAAAATCTGCGGCAAATTCAATGTCAAATAAAACGCTCACCGCCGCTCACGGCCGGACCCGGTCTGACAGGTTTTCGTCTTCTGCATGCAGAAGACGGAAACCACAGAACGGACTCCGGGCGCTAGTGTGAACCTAGCGTAAGGGAAGTGTCTACAATGTCCGTAAAGCACTGCGGAATATGATGGCGCTATACAAATAAGCTAAATAGAGAAATATAAGTGACCTGCTGAGATTTACAAAACTGTGGGAATTTTTAAAATCTGCAGCTTTTTTTTTTTTTCTGCAATGTGTGACTTGGATTAGACAGAACACCATTCACTTTGCAGGTACTGTAAAATACAAGGTAGGGCCACGGCCTTACAACTGCATGAAGTTTTTATTTTTACAAATTTGTCAAATGTTTCACTTGTAAAATGTAAATAAAAAAGCAGTTTTAACTGCACTGTGTGAATGCGTCCTTAGCAGCAGGACATTGATTGTGGTTATAGGAACAGATACAGCTAAGAAATGACAGACTATCCTGAAAAAAGGTTGTAAATCAGTTTCTTCTATGATTGTAGCTTTTCCTTCTCTGTGACTGTTGTATAGTTTATGTTGCATGCTCTGATACTCGAACTTCTAAACCTTCTGCATAAACTTGCTAGAAATCCGTCTTGTCCCGTTCCAGGACCTGCAAAGCTGTCCCTTTAAATTCCCTGTTGCCATGGAGGGTGAGGTCAGAGAAAGTCCATGCGAGTTGGAATCACTTCCTGCTGCCGCTGTTTGTAGCTGCGAGTCTGAAGACCAGGGAGTGAGCCGGAGCTTGTGTGGTGCCCAGCAGAGGCCTGCCCATCCCTGCCCATCCACAGCCTGGCAGCCTCCTCCTCCTTATGGGCACGCTGGCAGGTACGTCCCTGGCTTTATTCATCCAGCACTTTCACACGTGACATCCAGAGTTTGTGAGTTCTTGTGCTAGTTTAGTTGCTGTGCTGCAGAGCTTGCAATCTAAAGCTGTGCAGAAGGAATTTTTTTTGTATGAAATGTTCACTTTAAATCTTAGGTACATTTGTTCCATATGTGTCCAGTGCATGCACCCATATGGGTTTAATGCCTCCGTTCATCAGGTGCCAGCTCTTAGTGTGTCCACAGATCGCCAGTGTCACTTGTCACATCTTCTGCTGTACTGACTACAAGAGTCAGATTAACCACTTGTGTCTCAGGGCAGTGTTTGCTGATGATCTGTCTGGGTGGAAGTGACTATGAATAGTTCTCTCTCCTCTACTGGTAATGAAGGGATGAGAGAGGGCGATGAGGATGATGGGATCGCTCATGTACGGTCTTGGAGAATCTCATCAGGACACGAGGCTCATAATTAGTTTGCATGAAAACCAAATTGCTGGTTATCTAAATCAATGATCCCGATTTCTAGTCTCTGTACAGGGGCACACACAGTCCTTGTGACTCCATACTACGTAGACTCTATGTGTCGCCACATGGTGCTTTGGTATGGATTTGTATTGGAGCAATGCTGGTAGGGGGAGAATACCTCCACAATATGGCAACCAATGGAGGGATACACATGATGTAGGATTCTATAGACTTCTTTAAGTACTGTATTATACTGTCATGTAGTTCATAGATTACACTGATACATCATGAGGCTTAATATGGAACGGGGGACCCAACAGTGGACCAGCCATCCCCAGGTCCAGCGTTGAGTTCCTCGTTCCACTATGGTATTATGTTTTTTTTCCCTTCCCCCCTTAGAAATTTGTCCATGCAGGGGGTGCAGAGAGTGATGTCCCACATGGGCCTAGGAGTCTTAGAAGGCCCATAAGGTGTCTCTTACCAATAAGAGGAGACCAGTACTATAAACATTAGTGTATTGTTGTCCGACCCTGTACAGATCAGGAGTTTCATGTTATACCGCTGCATCCTTGGCTATTTTTGGACTTCCATAGATATGAATAGGAGAGACACACATGCACGACAAACTCTATTCCATGGACCCCTCTCCAGATGGGTGAGACCTGCATCTATCACATATTTGTGATGGATCCTGTGGATGGGGCACTTTACATGGGGTGGAGGGGGTTATTTCTAACCCTGAGCGCACCAGACATGATGTTATAGAGCAGAATACATACAGTGATATATAGTTTTATGAGTCAGATTCAGTATAACTTGTCATTTATTTATGTAAAACTCTGCTGATTCTGGGCTTAGGGAAACGATCTTCTCCATTTTGGTGTGCATGCATAGATAGCTATCGGTCACTCATTACAATGTCTGGAATACATTTACAATATACAGATGTAGCAGAGTTGACCCAAACTTCTGCAGCTGGTTAAACTGCAGAAGACAAAGAAGATCAATGACAAGTTAAAAATGTTTTTTTTCAATGACTTTCATTGGTTCTTGTTGCCTTCTATGACAAAATATCACTCTACAAATGTTTGGGTTAACTCTGCTACATCTGTATATGGTTAGCTTGAGGCTAAAGCCCCACGTTGCAGAAACACAGCTTTTTTTGTTGCAGATTTTGTTGCATGTTTTTGAGCAAAGGCCAAGAATGGCTACAATAGGAATCAGAAATATATAGGAAGTTCTTATACTTCTGCCTTCGCTTAATCCACTCTTGGCTTTGCCTCAAAAAAGCGCAGCAAAATCTGCAAACAAAAAGCTACGTTTCTACAACATGGGGCCTTAGCCTAAGGCTAAGCCCCACATTGCGGAAACACAGCTTTTTTTTGTTGTAGATTTTGCTGCGGATTTTTGAGCCAAAGACAAGAATGGCTACAAAACGAATGGAAAATATATAGGAAGTTCTTATACTTCTCCCTTCTGCTTGATCCACTCCTGGATTTGTCTCAAAAAACCGCAACAAAATCTACAACAAAAAAAAGCTGTGTTTCCGTAATGTGGGGCTTCAGCCTAAGGGTGCATTCACACTACAGATACGGTGACTAATTCTGAACGTTAAAACACGTTCAGAATCAGCGCGTATAAAGCAGATCCCATTCATTTTAATGGGGAGCCGGCATACAAGCGCTCCCCATTGAAATGAATGGGCTGCTTTTTACTCTACGAGCGCTCCCATTGAAGTGAATGGGAAGCGCTCGCGTGTACGGCTCACCGTGTGAAGGGGCCCGGCGCTCGGCTCAGTCCGAGCCGTACATGCGAGTGCTTCCCATTCACTTCAATGGGAGCGCTCGTAGAGTAAAAAGCAGCCCATTAATTTCAATGGGGAGCGCTCGTATGCCAGCTCCTATTGAAATGAATGGGATGTGCTTTATACGCGCTGATTCTGAACATGTTTTAACGTTCAGAATCAGTCACCGTATCCGTAGTGTGAATGCACCCTAATAATGGAGTTTTCTGGTCCTGGGTTGGTTTTGGTTATCAGTATGAGATGGGTGGGGGGTCCAGCTTTTCCAAGCAGCCTCAAAGTTCCAGAACTGTACAGTGTATGGAGCTGGTAGAGTGATCCGTACACTGTGTAGTGCCCTTTACTGGAGTACTGCAACTCTGCCATTCACTTGCACTACTCCAGTACTCTAGCACAGCCTCTATACAGTGTACGGATCATTCTGCTTACGACGCCGTACACTGCTAGTTGAAACAGCTGATCGGTGCGGGGTCCAGATGTCAGACCCCACTGATGTAATACTGATGATCTATCCTGATGATAGGTCATTATTACCAACCTCCGCAATGACCAGAAAACCCCTTTAAATGACATGGAGAATCAAACCAACTTGGTAATAAAGATAGCCTTCTTGTTACATAATCCAGACCAAACTCTCAAATCATTCCGCTATAGATGCAGTTTATAGGGGTTTTCCTACTAGAGATTTATGTTGTACATGTCTGGCCCTGTTGATAATTGTAGAAGTGTCTTTAACTGGAAACCCCCTTTAAAGTGCACACACTGTATACGGTGACTTCAGCCTTAGTCACATCACTATTTCCTATTGCATGGAAAGTCTTTGTACTTTAGGTCACACACACCCAGAGGCTGCGGTGAGGCATGTGCCCGGGTGCTGGGTCCTGGGTGAGGGCATACAGGGCACAATCTTGTAGATGCCACTGTACACAATGTCCTTTTTGACCACAGGCAGTTACTCTTGCATATTTGAGAAAGGATTCATACAGGAAAAAATAGGTGAATGTCTGACCACAGGAGAGATGGCGGATCCATAGTTGCAACATCAAGTCTTGCTTGGGTGGTTTGTGGTTTTCATGGGATAATAAAAAAATAACAAAGGATTTTACTTTCTGCTGTGAAGAACAGAATATACACCCCCGGATATAGAGGGAATTGCAAAAGTGAAGCTTTATTATATATATGGATATACTATGTGAATAGTCTGAATTAGGCTAGGACGTATCGCAGGAGCCCCACTCTCTACATACGGTCCCGACTTGGGACCCTCATCTGCCAAATAGTTATGATACTGTATACATATGGATATGCCTTTAAGGTTGTGTTTTTTTCAAGACTTTCTGAATTGTGGCAAAATTGCTGCATTATTTAAGAAATTTTGGGAAATTGCAGCAAGAACATGAACTTAACACAATGTGTGAATATAGGTTTGTGTCTTCGTTGGGAATACCATTAATCAGTATACACTAAGCGACTAAACTCCCCCTAGTGGTGACTACAGTCCACCTGAATCTTATCATTCATGGACACAGTTCAGAGAAAAATCTTTTCTCTATCCTGATAGTCTTTTACACTCTGCACATTTTATTTATATTGTGTCATATTCCTGCAGTTCAGCCTCCTGTCTGCTTTAATCAGACCTCATCTTAAAGGGAGTGTCAGGTCCCAAACCAATAATAGCACCATGTTTAACAGAAGCAGAAACCTGTCTGAGTGGCCACAAACCAATGAAGCGATGAAGATCTAACAACCATCCTACTCATCCTGGAATCCCCAGGCCCAGCGTCTAAAAACTCTGGAGAAAGTAAGGGTATGTTCACATGGAGTTTTTTGCAAGCGGATTTTGACGTGGAATCCGTCTCAAAATCTGCTTCCAAAAATGGCTCCCAATGACTTCAGTGGGAGCCGCTCACTTATTTTTCCTGCTAGGTAGTAGCGGAAAAAAGAAGTAACATGACCTATCTTGCTGCGATTTCCACGGCTGAGTCAGCCACAGCGTCCATGGCTTGAGACACGCTCCTGTTGGGGCCCATTTATTCGCGCCTAATCAGAAGCAGTGCACCAGCATTCAGTTGCAGCATTCTGTGTCATGTTTTTTCCACCTCCCATTGATTTCAATGGGTTTTTCAAGGTGGTATCCACCTCAATATAGGTCTTGTCGGTTTTTTTTTATCCTTTAGGCAGATTACGCCTCAAAATCAACCTGCAAAAAAACTCTGTGTGAACATACTCTAAGGCAAAGGTGTGTGTCCCTGAACTCACTGAAGAACTGCGCAGGTGCTGGGAGCACCAGAGAGGAGTCTGATGAGACGATCTCTAGGTTAATATAAAGTTGTTGTTTTTTTTTTTTCAAATTTTTATTTTAATTCAGGTTTTGGACAGCTTTATATTAGGACTATTTGGGACACTAAACCCCCTGTCCATAAGGACCTATGGGTGGCTTACTGTCTCAAATCAACATAAGGCCACTACTGACAACCATTTCTTACTGAAACATATCCCTGATGCCTTATTGGCAATGACTGATGCCCCCGCCCTTTCTCCCTGCCTCCCCCTCCCCCCATCACACACACACACTCGCTCAATAAAAAAAAGCGCTATATTTTCCGTTTTATGCTTCTGTTTACCATAAATGATTGGCCATTTGGCCCGACCCTCCTTGCAGGATGACTCTGAGTACAACATGTCACCTTTAAATCATATTTGCCGTTCCTTAATATGCATTATTCAAACCTGCTTATCCCTGAAAAAAAACCTGAGAAAGTCTTGAGACGAGTACTTTATGTTCTCTGTGTAAAACGCTCTCCTTCGGATTACTTTAAATGGAGCCTCCATTACATGCTGACTCATTAATCTGCATACTGCTGGTGTGTTCCTTCCTTTTAAGAGGCATTTATGTTGTGTTGTGGGCAGCGATGTGCCCGTCTGCTTGCCAAGCGGGTATCTTGTGTATTGAGTAATTGATGATCTATCACATTGTTTTATCTTTTTGAAAGCTAAAATATTAAACAGCAGTGAAAGTTAGCGTCAGTAAACCAAACCCAAGGCTTTCCTAAGTTTGTTAGGGAGAAACTTCTCTTGGGCTGCAACTTTTCTGCTTTCTGAGCCAATTTTTCTCACAATTTTTTTTTCATGCTTACATTTTGGATTATTTTTGGAACCGGTACAAACAAAGTAATATTTGTACAGTAGCGTTCATTCATTCTTTCATTATGTATAAACGGGTTTTATTGAAGATTTTTCAAAAATTATGACATACAGACATAGGGTAAACTGTGCAGCATCCAAAAAGCAAATAAACAGGCAAGAAAGGCGGCCAGGATATAGGCCCCAAGCCACAATACCAGTGCAGGATACGCACAACAATGCCACAAAGAAAAAGGAGAAACACAGGGTCATTCTTTCATTCTGCTTACTTATATAGCGCCATCATATTCCGCAGCGCTTTAAGGATATTGTCAGTCACTGTCCCATAATCTAAATGCTCTCTCAGTATGTTTTTTTGGAGTGTGGGAGGAAACCAGCGCAAACACGGGGAGAACATACAAAACTCCTTGCAGATGTTGTCCTTGGCAGAATTTGAACCCAAGACTCCAAGGCTGCAGTGCTAACCACTGAGCTACCATGCTGCCCATCAATCTATTCTTCAGCTTTGGGGTCATGCTAAAGGGACAGGTGTCCAGGGGTCTCCGTAATGTAATTGCTTTATTTATTGCTAAGGCTGAGTTTGCATCTGCGGCAGGTGTCCGTCTACCGCTGACCCCAATACCGTCAATGGGGTCTTTCAGGCTCCAGTGTTTTAGCGGTCTGTTTGTCTGTTCTTCTGGTCCTCTGATGGAGTAACAGCTCTGGTGTAGACCTAGCGTAACTGTCCTGAAATTTTTGGAAACCATCCCAAAAAATTCCAGTATATTGGCAAGATTTAGTAAATCAAACCAAAAAGTAGGCGGCTCTACACAGTTTAGGGGCCTTCTGAGGCTCTATAACAGGGGTAGGGAACGTACGGCTCTCCAGCTGTTGCAAAACTACAATTCCCAGCATGCTTACTTGCTCTGCTGTTCTTGGAACTCCCATTGACGTGAATGGAGCATGTTGGGAGTTGTAGTTTCACAGCAGCTGGAGAGCCGAAGGTTCCCTACCCCTGCTCTATAAGGACAGACCAAAGCTGGACTTAAAGATGACCTTTCATGTCCTCTAACACCGGCCATGTTATATACCACTGGAAAGCTGAGAGTTCACTGAACTCAGCCAGCATCAGGCCCAGTTGCAGAGATATTGGTGCCATTTGTTTTATTACCGATATCCCTGCAATGTCAGAGCAGATGGCCTTACAGCTCAGTGACACCCTGGCCAGTGAGGAACTCCCCTCTGACAGTACACTAATATGGTCTTTTACTGTTAGGTCATATCTCTCATCGTCCTATGGTTACAATGAAATTGAAGGCCAGCCTCTCTGACTGTGCAAGGATCTTGGTATTGAAAATAACAGCACCAATATCTCTGCAACTCTGACATACACTGGCATAATGCTAAATTCAGCTCACTGTCAGCCTTCCTGCAGTATTTACCATGGCACATGTTAGAGGACATGAAAGGCCCTCTTTAAAAGTCCCTGTAATGTAATAGTTGGTAACTATACATTTAGGTAGCTCCGCCATCACCCCGTCTCTTTCTTGTGCAGTCTAAAGATCCTCTCTGTAGATCATCTAAAGCTTTTTTTTTTTTTTTTAGGACAATGATGGTATTTGGGTGTATTATTGTGGTGTTGCATGATTTGATCACTGTATGGCACGATTATTACATGACCATATGATCTAGGCAGTCGTTTTTGCACTTTTTAGGCAGCATAGAGCGCTATACAATTGTTTGAGTAGTTGTTATAGCTCATTCTACTCTTTCACATGCCCGGCATCTTCGTCTTGATCTCTGCTCTGGTCTATCATGATGCTGCTCTGGCCATTGGCCACACACATGAGCCATCTCCCTGTCTCTTACAGGGCCACTGTGTGATAAATGCCCCTGGCTCCAGTCAATGCTTTAAACGGACTTTTTATTCTGTGCCTGAGCAATATGGTCTGTTTGTCATGGTGAATATACTGTATAAACCATCCACTATGTATGCTAAGGCAGATACTGTAAAGTACATCATGGTGTGAGGAGCGTAGGTGGTCCCTAGACTGTACTACACCCTGCAGTGTAACTAGGATTATCATGTATTCCTAAAAAAATGTCCTTTCCAGCACGTTTGTAGAAATAGCATTCTAGGCCTTAGGTGCAGCACATGAGAAGTCTTGGAGAGCACAGTAGCCATAAGGTTAGTGCTGCTGATGCGTTGGGTATGACGGTAGACAGAGTATTGTATCCACAATGATGAGCATTCAGCAGCCATTTTTGACCACCAGCATAATAATGTCAGTGAGGATCTGTACCCTCTAAGCTTCATAGAAAGTATTCTGGAATCCTTTGGGTATTTGTCTGCATATTTGAGCACATCATAAGCTCCAAGGAGTCCCATTTTTCCCTATAGGGCAGTTTTATCCATCGATTTCTGTGTTGACCATCGGTACTCTGACAGTGAAACCTTATATAACCGCCATGTATATGACATGTTATTACTTTCATGGCCAGTTGTCCTTTAGAGATCCGTCCTCTGCCCCTGCCAAATACAATCATTATGTGGAGAGAATTTTGCTCCAGTGAACGGAAAAATACATTACAGAAACAATCCAGAAATTAGGACTGAACAATGTTCTACTTTTCAGCATCATATTCCAGGAGCTGTAATCATTATCCTGCCGAGCACAACGGCAGGGGCTCAGTTTATACCGAAACCCACTGAGAATGTTATAGTCTGAGTTTCAGGATTAGATGCAGAGCGGAGCTGTATGTATTGTGGCCGGGCTGCTGTATGCTGTGAATTTTCCATAACTATAAACCATTGTTACTGATGAGACAGATAAGAATTACAATGTGCTCACGCCGGCTTTATGCAGGGTCAACCTTGACGTTAAACCGCAAGCAATGTGACTTGTTCACTGTTGGGACTGGTGTCGCGTCTTGGTGCAGAATAGTGACCAATTGGTTTTTGGTTAATTTCTTTTAATGTATATTCATGAACAAGCGACGTATCCTACCCGCTGCTCAGGTGAATGCCACAACATGATGTCATGTTCCTTCATCACGTAGCCTATTTGCACCTCAGTCCCATTCAAGTAAATAAAGCTGAGCTGCAATATCAAGCACAGCCACTATGTGGTGCTTGGTATTCAGTGAAGAAGAAGAGGACGCAGCGTTCACCCAAAAGCTGCGGTCTCTTTAGTTGATGTGTAAGGGTGTCAGATCCGCCGCAAGCTGATTATGATGACTGACCTTAATGATAGGTCATCAATATGTAAATCCTGGGCATTTTTAAGACATAGATCCCATGTTCAGGAACCTTGCTAAGTAATGGAGTACTGGAACCAAGTATGAATGTTTATTTTTTATCACAGCCATTGAGGATTTTAGTGTCTTTAGTGTTCCAAATTGCCCTGAGTTTAACCATTGTGGAGCATTTCAGAAAGTCAGTGTGGCACGCCTTCCCTTGTCACTGGGCAGCGATGGCCTTACAGATGTGTCCTACCCATTAAGTGCAGGTATTCAGGAGGGGCTGATTCATTGGAGGATACCGCCTGGATGCCTGGAAGACAGAGTTAGCGGAGATAAAACACTGGAATCCAGAGAGCCCTAAGAGAGTGACAGGGGTCATCGGTAACTAAAGAAAACGGGGCAGCTGTAGTAGCAGAACCATAAGCTTCTTGTGAGGGAGAAGGAGACTTCCCTTGCGCAGGCCTGGTGACCTGACACTACTAATGAAAGCCATTAACATTCCACTTTTTGTTCATTCTAGTTTCCCAGTTGTTCTTCGTATTGAGTCAATAGCAATAAACCTGGAACCCCAGATGTATGGAACACTCCGAAATGAGAAGTCCAAACCCATTACGTAGCAGCCCCCTCACCGCCACCCCCCAAAATACCGACAAAAATAAACATTTTCAGGGTTAACATCATAACATAGAACTTTTAATTGATGAAAACAAAGATGGGGAAGCGATGAATAAATCTATCCGAGCTTGTTACTGTAGCTGTTTTCCCACCTTAACATCTTAAAATAAACCTGACACCTTACTCCTATTTGTAGCCTCATATATGAAACGTCAGGCTGTCATTTATCAGATTTGGAGGGAAGAGATTTTGTGATGGTGATAACAGAGGGCCAATCCAAGTACGGAGAGTGGCACAGATCTACAAGTCTATACACTTCTCATACAATCGCATGCTTCAGGAAGATGCTGCAAACATTCCGCAATTCCTTTCAAGTCATGTGCACGACCCTTTTTATTACACATTTCGACTCCGAAGACCTTTTTCCATGAATACTACTAGAATCCCTATATCAGCTTGTGTGATCCTATAGACGAAAGAACAAATGGGCTGAACGCTCTAAAATGTCTAACCCCATGTACACATTCTCAGCCCTAAAGGGGAGAGACTAAGGCTAAAATGATGTAAAGTAAGACAAGGTTTTCTGCTCACCTTTCCGACATCTCAACACCAAAGCCAGTCACATGTGGTCAACACCATTGTGGTCAGTGATTGGCTGCTTTGGTCATGTGTCTTGCCGACACGTGACTGGTGGAGCTGGAAGAACATTCATCCTTTTTAAGGGGTTAGATAACATTAATGAAGTATCCTTAGGAAAGGCCACCAATATATGGTTGAGATGTGTCAGGGCTGGAGTCCTGGGATCAAATCCCGCCCAGGATAACATCTGCAAGGAGTTTGTATGTTCTCCCCATGTTTGTGTGGGTTTCCTCCAGGTACTCCGGTTTCCTCCCACACATCAAAGACATACTGATAGGGAATTTAGATTGTGAGCCCTATATGGGACAGTGACTGTCAATGTCTGTAAAGCGCTGCAGAATATGATGGCGCTATACAAGTAAGCATAATAAATAATAATGCCGACCAGAAGAATGGAAAGACTTGTTGACAACAACATATACGTCTGCTACGTATGCTGCTAGGCAAAGGTTGCAAGAGTTTGGAACCCAGCCAACCAAAAAGTGATGGCCTATACTAAGGGTATACTTCTTGCAGCCCCTTTATTCTGTTGACTGGTGTGTGTCACAAGATTCAGTGGAGTAATGGCCTATAGCAAATGACAGGGGTGTGCTCAGGATTTTCTGGGTTAAGAGGGATCACAGGGTCCCCCCCCACACACACACATACACCTAGTATATTGCTCCCGTTATTAACCTCACATAGTATAATGCCCCCAGGTTCCACTCTGTATTATGGCATTGCTTCTAGCCCATACACAGTACAGGGCCCGTGGCACAGGGTACCATTGTCCTATTCTCTGCTCACTCTGTAGACTCCGCCAGGAACCAATGTGCTTTATTATCATTACTGATCGAAGCTCTCAATGGTTACCAGTCCACGCCTCTCCTGTGTCATAATGGTGGCCGTCTAGTGGACCATTTTAACTATGAAACCACCCCCCTTGTGTGCACCCCTGGCAAAATGATATAGCACAGGGGCCTGTTACAGATTGTATGAGTGTTTACAGATTGTATGCCAGCCTCTATAGAAATAATAGAAAGATTATATAACAATTATGGAAAGTAAGGCAAGTGGCTTGTAATATTCGGAAACTAAAAGAAGAAAAAGCCGTCTCCTATTTGTGCTGATTAAGATATCCGTCTCCTCACTTCTTCCTAGGGGTGTTATGTTCTGTATCGACTGCTTGATAATGCCAGGCACATAGGCCTGCCATTTATTTATGGTAATCTTACTGCTCAGCAAAACCATTAGCTTCCACGCGTTAGAAAATGCCAAGGAAAAAAGGGCTTTGTGTGTAGTAAGTTCTGAATGTTTAGGAAAAAATTGAAGTGATTCCTTCTCTTGAAGTTCTTCGTCTTAATGTATTTCCATAAAAAAATCTGATTATTAAAGAAATTAGAGGAAAACTTCCTTCAATTGCTGAAAAGTCTTTTTGACCCTCTTGAGCCACCATTGATAACTGGTGTTAATAATATGATGGGTTAGTCAGGGACATTTTATCCATATGAATTGGTGATGACCCCAATTCTTAAAGGTTGGGGCTCAAGCACTGTGACCACCTCATTTCTTAAGAAAGCTATATGACATATACTTTGCATATGCTATAAATGGCAAATCTAGGACTACCTAAGAACCTCTCTAACTTGGCAATGCTGGGTAGGCCGTTGAAAAGAACCTTTCACCACCTTCAAGACCGTGAGCTCTTTTCATCCTTCAATAACCGCTCCTCTATAGTGCCATTGGAATTTTTTTCTGTTGTCTGTTCCTGAGCAATCGGTGCAGTTAGTTTTGGTGCCTGATATGTAAACTAGACTCACTAATGGCAAATGGGTGATGTTGGAGAGGAGCAGGCAATGGAGCATGGTTATGAGCTCTTAACAGTGCCTCTGATTGGACTTCTGAGACATGACCTGCCTCCTGCTCTTGTCTGACACCACCCACTTGCCCTTAGAGAGTCTAATTTAGATATCAGGCAAAACTGACAGCAGTGATTGCTCAGGAATAATGGGGGCTAGAGAAAAAAAATACCAACCCTTCCAGAATAAATGGATTGCCATTTATTAAATGATGTAAAGAGCTCAAGATTTTGGAGGCGGTGAAAGGTCTTCTTTAACCTATTCAAAGGTCCATCTTATTTTAAATTATTAATCAGATTTTTCCAAAAATGTACTTCGTGGATACTTTTTAACATAAAGCCACCAGAGGTGGACTGTGGGAACCCCCCCCCCCCCCCCCCTTAAGAACATAGCCATTGAACCCGAATCCTTATGTCTATGTGGACCCATGGACTCTCCACTTTATAAATGGCTCATTTTAGATAGGTTCACATTTTGTGATCCAAGATCTTTTGCATAACGCCTCTTTCCCTATCAGTCATGTATCCAGGGATTCTATTGGAACTGCCACCCTATCACTTACTGCTCATTCAATTGCCATAAACTGAATGTACTGTGTTTGGGTAGGGCCTATTATTGTCTGAGACTACGGAAATATTTCAGAACACTACTGAGGCTCAGGACGGCAAGACTGTCATGTTACGAGAAGTTCTGTTTGTTTTGGCCAGCACTGAATAATAAGACATTTGACAGGTAGTATGTGAAGAAGTAAATTGACTCTGCTTTACGGTGACGCCATTGGTAAAAAATGCCCTCCATTTATCTCCATGGTCCGTACATTATATCAAGTGCAACAATAGTTCAGGCAGAGGCAAGTGTGATTCATGAGCGGACAATGCCCTTCACAGCTCTGCAGTCCCTGGATGCTTGTGTATAGTGACAATTCTCTTTCTCTACCTTCTGTACATTGCCCATAACAAAGGGACATGTACAGCTTGTTGTTACAGCTCTCTTGATGCTGCTTAATATTAGTAAATATTGGCTATTATTAAAGGTAATGTAGAAGCTATTGTGTATACCACCTATGTACCCATTTTAGTTGATGTATCATGTATGTGCTGCCTCCTAGCTGTAATACTTCTCCCCCACTGATATGGTTTTCCTAATGCAGACCATATTTCTCTTTATACCTCTGGCTTTGCATAGGGGGAGGAGTCTTATTGCACTTTGTTTCTTTTTTTTTTTTAAGACCTGCTTCCTCTGGCATGTTTTCTTGTAGTTCTACAAGTTCAGAGCACAGTGAGCATTCCCTTGTGAAACATGCTGTCACCCTTATTCTTCATGTGCTGCAAGTTCAGAGCACAGTGAGCATTCCCTTGTGAAACATGCTGTCACCCTTATTCTTCATGTGCTGCAAGTTCAGAGCTCAGTGAGTGTTCCCTTGTGAAACATGCACTCACCCTTATTCTTTGTGTGCTACAAGTTCAGAGCTCAGTGAGTGTTCCCTTGTGAAACATGCACTCACCCTTATATTCTTGGTGTGCTACAAGTTCAGAGCTCCGTGGGCGTTCCATCTGAAGGGTGTACTCGCCTTCATTCTTAGTGCTCTATGTCTGTCTCATACACTGGCGTGATTGTGTAAGCTGGGCTATGTAGTTCTGAAGTCTGTTCAGGGATATATACCATACACTATATAGATAAAACCTCAGGCAAGAATCAGATAGATGGGTCCAATGTATGACTGATTCACTATATTGCTTGGATAACCAGTATTGAACATATATAGCAGCTTACAAACTCAAACGCCTGTCGTGTTACATGAATAGCGTGGCACGCCAAAGGGTCAGTCGCTGCTGCTGTAGCAAGTAAGTGGACAAAAAACTGCACAGAATGCGTTGTGATCCCCATAATTGCTTGCAACGTTTTATGTGGCACCCCATGACTCCAGTTTTTAGTTTTTGTGACCCTTTAAGAAACATTTTCCCTATGTCTTACACTTTGCAGGTCTAATGACTTCATTGAATCCATCTGATCCTACAGCACCAGCACCCAAGTCCTACATAGTCTTCTCGCTACTCCCAGGGGGCTGAATGGTGAATTAATATTTCAGCTTGGACGAGATCTCTAGAGATTATTACAGTGTACGTCGGACAATTATTCAGGCTTCCGGTCACATCTGTGCTTCACTTTAATATAGTACAAAATCTAATGATTCTGCGGCTTCGGTCCGCCAGGCCTGGAGTATGAGTTCATTTATAATAATGTGCAAAATCAGATCTTTTCCTGGCAGTCTTACTTTGTACTTGTAGAACTGAAAGAGTTAAAGGGGGTTTCTGTCTCTCCCCCCCCCCCCCCCAGCAATTTTTATACTGTTGACCAATCCTATACATAACAACTTGAAATGTCCAAGAGTCTCCCGAAAAGATGGGTGATCTCCTAGAAGTCATTTAATACATGACTTGGACACTTTATGTGCAGGTTATGTCCTGAAAAAGAGGCTTGACCAGCACATAAAGTACCCATGTCACACAAGGGGACGTGAAGGGGCAACATGGTGGCTCAGTGGTTAGCACTACAGCCTTGCAGCGCTCGAGTCCTGAGTTCTAATCCTGCCAAGGACAACATCTGCAAGGAGTTTGTGTATTCTCCCCTTGTTTGTTAGAGTTCTACATAGATCTGTTGTTCTGGCTGCTATATAGGGAGTGTAGTCAGAAGAAGACGGCGCCATCTGTTGTATAGGAGTTTAGCTGGGGTACTGCAGCTCTGCAAGCTTTCACTTCAGTGGCCTTCTCCTTCTGGCGCTGCCCTCTTATACCTTCTGAGGCCTGGAGGCAGCTGGAATAAGTGATTGGTGCAGGGTCCAGGTGTCTGACCACCACATTCACCCCACATTACCATAAGGATAGGTATGAAAACTGACCAAAGTGCTGGAAAACTAATTTAGGCTAAGGCCCCACATTGTGGAAACGCAGATTTTTTTTTTTTTTTTTTGCAGTTTTTTGAGCCAAAGCTAAGAATGGCTACACAAGGAATGGGAGATATATATAAACTTCTTATACTTCTATCTTCTGCTCCAATCCACTCCTAGCGCGATAAATGAAGTGAGGTCTGGGGGTTTAGGGACCCCAAACACGGTGATAAGTTCTCTTTACTGGGGTATCCAAAGACTGTGCCACAGACTGAGTTTATGTAGTATTGTAGCTTGACTTGCTTGAGCTGCAATACCAGACACAACCTCACAACCCCTTTAAAATTACTTAAATTAAGCATATTCACCATTATCATCCACATCTCCAGAGCAGATATATAGACCTGTTCATCCTAATCTTCCTGGTTCATGAACAGAATGACATTCAGGCACTTTTACACTGGCACAGCTATTGGAGATAAATATATGTTCCAGTGACAGTATGTGATATATTTCATTCCGTGACATGTATACTCTTCCCCTCCCTGGTAGCCACATGATACCAGCCACACCATCAGCCTCTTATACAAATCCACCCATACACTCAGTATTATGTACTATACCGTACTAACAGCAAGACTATAGTTTTGCTCATTCTGATCCTCCTGTTTCATAAATAGAATTCCATATGTACAGTAAACACTGACATGTACACAGCCAGTATGGTAGGAAATAGGAAATTTGGATGAAACCCCAGTAATACTTCCACAAGTGAGCGGTACCCTATTGCTGGCTGTGGGTGCAGCAGTCTCTGGCTGTGTCTTTGTACTGGCAGATTCTACTTTTGCATGCTTGGTCAGTGAAGGTTGCAGCAAATGGCTGGTATGCCCTGTCATTGATTCAGCCTTGGCTCAGTCCTGGCTATTATGTACAGTTCTAGTGTAAGGTGAAGACGTCTTCTCCGAACAG
Source organism: Leptodactylus fuscus (assembly GCF_031893055.1). NCBI lineage: Eukaryota > Metazoa > Chordata > Amphibia > Anura > Leptodactylidae > Leptodactylus > Leptodactylus fuscus. The sequence continues at coordinate 40,676,888 of NC_134275.1, forward strand.
TTTGTATCTTTTCCTGTGATCCTTTCCTTTCGCCCCTCATCATGAAACGTGTAAGAAGAAAGGCCAATGAAGTCCAGTCTGTGTCCTTCTTCGCGTCTCTCATTCCATAGCCCTGCGGCATCCTCTAAAAGCATTGTTGTCTTACATCATCCCTGTACTTTCAGGTGTCAGACCCCCATGATCACCTACTGATGGCCCCTCTCGCCTATAGGTGTCTAAATGTGTCTTGCAATGTGAAAATGTTTGGGGCCACTTCATTACGTAGGACAAGGTATAATTTAATTGAAGCGGGGGGGGGGGGGGGGGGTCCTTCATTGAAGACCCTTAAAGAGGACCTTTCACCAAATCCATCAAGCCATCCTTCAATAGGCGCCACTCCACTTATTATGCCGTTTCCAAGCAATGGTTGCTGTTGGTTTCAGAATAATTATCTACTGACAAGTGGGTGGTGCTGGGCTGACACAGGAAGGCAGGGACCACCCACCTGACAGTTGAGAACCTGGTTGTGCTGAAAATAACAGTGCAGATTGCTTGGGAATGGTGGGGGCTAGAAAAATTTCAACTGTGTCAGAATCAGTAGAACAATCCTTATTGTGGGATGCAAAGAGGCGCAGATAATGACAGATTACCTTTTAGGAAGAGAACAGCTACAAAGAGTGTATCCTGCTCTGGAGAACCCAGAACATCCATACATTACATGTGCAGTCCATTCATTTTAATAGAAACCTATGTAATGCTTTATTTTGCCTGTGGAGGCACTGCAGGAGATTGAAGCACTTGCTGCAGACCATAGATTACAGTTGGATACTAGGGGTCCCAGCATCATGTGATCTGCTTATTGCACTGGGTCATTTTTAATAAAAGCGGATTGCTCATAGCAGAGAACCCCTTTAAAGCACGATAACAATATATGTTATACTAACTGTGACTATTAAATAACTGTAGAATATCCTCAGTAAACACTGGAGGACTTATCCACAGAACATCAAGGTCAGGGCGCCATGACCAGAGTGTCCTCACTTCTTGTATATGAAGGATTGAGGGGGATTGTGAGTCAGACGTCTGTCAGATATCACATAGGAGTCCCTATAGTCCCGTATCCTATAATGGATTTATCTATCTGTCTATCTAATCCTGCCATCTCATATCTATCACATATCTATGTATCTATCTGATATCTTCCACATTGCATGTGTAACCATCGGTCTAGATTTTAAAGTCCTTTATTTCTAGGTTAGAGAAACACATTTCGGGCCCTTTTCCCTAAATTGGCTTTCATAGACAGTTCATGATATTTTGATAATTGGTCCATTTTGGAACGTGGCTGTGCACAGAGCTCCACGTCACCGCTTGTGATCCCGCACCATATGTGTTTACTTGGTGGATTGGAATGAGACGTGTCTCCTGACCCGAGCACTTCTTCTTCTTCTTATCCTTCACACGACTAAATCGTGCTCCTTCTGCACAGAAATCTTTTTTTAGGTTGCTTATAAATAGACTGATGTAAAGGTTTGTGGAGCATATGTGCTAATCTGAGGAACAGTCCGGGAGAATCAAACAATGGGGTCTCTGTATGGAGCCATACAAGAGGACGCCGACCCGGAATTACTGCACTTTCTATGTTGCTTTTGTTGGTTTCTTAATCCTTTAACCCCTTCAGTTATTAGTTATTCTCATAACATTTTAGAGGGTTAATAAGATTGAATGCATTTCTCTAAAATCCCACCGCCCTGCAGCATCGTCTATGTAGGAATAATCCATAATTATATTCATCCTGATCTTCATGAACTGAATAAGAGTGTAAGGGGGATTTTCAGGACTTAAATATTGATGGTCTGTTGTTAGGATAGGTCATTAATATCTAATGGGCGGGGGCTGTACTGATCAGCTGTTTGAAGAGACAGTCGATAACCTCACGTTCATCAGTCACATAGTATAGCAGTAGGTTGGTCCCATTCAAGTGAATGGGGCTGAGTTGAGATACCAAGCACTGCCACTATAACTTGTATGGCGCTGTGATTGGTATTCAGTGAAGAGGTCGCAGCACTCAATAGTGTCCTCAAACAGCTGACCTCTGGAGGTCCATGATGTCTGCCCCCCACCAACCTGATATTGATGGCCTATCCAACGGATACATCGACAATAGTTAAATGCACAGTCAAGGGAGATTTCTGCATATGGCAACGACTAATAGCTTCTGTAATAAGCTGGGTGACAATCCCTTGTTAGTACTACTGGCTGCCAATAATGAGTATCCCACCTTGTAATGTTATATGAAAATTATACAATGGGGCCTAACATTCTGAATTAGAGGTGCCCCACCTCTGGCATCCCCGCAATTCCAAAAACTGGGAGGGATATCGCTCTGGCTGATTTCATGTATGTTAGTGCTCCCGTCATGATCTGGGTGGTAACTATAGGGGGCAGAGTTAGCAAATGCTACCATGCCCTGGAGTCTCAAGGGGCCCAAAGCACTCTCTGTCACATAAGACACCAGAATTGTAGATAGCACATGGTAAGGGCTTAATGTGAATATCCAGGGCCCCAATGCCAACTATATAAGGGGGTACCCACTGACCATATTCTATCTATAGTTCTGGTGATGTCTTATGTGATAGAGAGACCTTTGGGCCCTATTAAATATTTTGTACTGGGGCCCCGGATCTTCACATTAAGCCTTTTTCCCCTGAGGATCACGTTCTAATCTTTGTCTTAGGACATATGTTTTGGCATCTTTATCAGTTTATGGTGTGTTGTTCCTCCTGAAAATCTACAAATAACTTGACCACCAGGAGCTCCCATCCCCCCCCCTGTAACCGCTTTGTGACACTTAGTCTGACCCTGTTGGCCACTCTCTCCGTATACGCTGCACAGTAAGTAACTCGGCTTTGCTTTCTGTACATCTTCACACTATAAAGTGCAAATTGTAAAATTCTCAGCAATTTACAAGCAAAGAAGCAGAAATCCTTTGGAGTGAGGATAACTAATTGTGAGTGTCAGATATGCTGCACGGTGGGTGGTGTAGTGGTTAGTAGGATTCGCCTTGTGGTTGTGAGGCCATATGTAGGTCTGGCCAGGGCTCCATCTGCAAGGAGTTAGGGGTTTTGTCTTCCTTCTATACTGATAAGTTTGCGAGGAATAGTCAGTAGCATGTTCTATATATTATCAGAGTGTGGATCTTAAAGGGGTCACTGAGTTTGTAGGACTTCTTACCACATTTTCCATCTTTCCAGCAGTTTATTGCCTGTTGAGTAAGTGTAAGAAGGGTTATGTTCCTTACAAGAGCACTCTGGGTAAAAGTTTGATATACTGTTATACTTCGGGGCAGAGCACTCACCGCCTGCACTAAACATGACACTTGTACCCAGAGTAACCTCTGTTCGATGGGACTGCCGATAGTTGGTCCGCTACTGGTCTGATACTGATGACCTATGTTGAGGGTAGACCATCAATATCCTAAACTTGGGAAAAGTTTTAAAGTGTTTATGGGACATGAATATCGATGACCTCTCCTTAGGATAGTTCATCAGTATGTGATGGGTGGGGGTCTGACACCTGGGACCGCAATAGATCAGCTGCTTGAAGAGGTCACAGTGTTCGGGTGAGCACTGCAGCCTTTTCACGGCATACGATGTGCTATGCGTATCATACAGGCGATGCTTGGCATTGGTATATAGAGCTGCTGCTGTACCATGTGTCTAATGTACAAGACGTCATTGGCTTAGAAAGTCTTCAGACAGTGGATAAGCATAGGTTCTTGGTGTCAAGACCCCATCGAAAACACATAGATCACCTATCCTAAGTTCCAGGAAACCCCTTTTTTAACTCCTGTGCCATGGGAAACCTTGTATTTCTCCAGTGCTTTAGGTCTGCTTCACATGGGCGAGTTTGGTATGGACCAGATGTTGGCTGTATTTCCTACAATGAACCTTGATCCTAACACCTAGCATCATATTCATTTGCATGATGTTAGGGGGCCCCAGCTTTCTGTTCCATATTGTATGCATGTTTTTAGCACGGGGGAAAGCAGGGTCTTCTAATGACTATGATGCCGGCAGTCCGGGTCCAGGCTACGGGCTCAGACTGGGAAATACATCTGACACCCGGTCCATAACTCATGGACCAAACCTGCCTGTCTGAAGTCCACTTTAGATGCTGCTGGAGGGTCCTGATGGGAGCTCATCCCGTAGCTACATATACCACATATGGGCCATATGACAGGGCATTTTATATTTATTTTGCAATCTATATACATCCTATATATTCAAAAACTGTATATAAAATATATTGAGAAATCATCAAAAATTACTCAATAACTTATTTAGTTAGAAAACTGTTGAAATGTCAAATTGAGTAATTTCCGTAAGTGAGAATTACATTGAAGGATAAAAATAATAAACTTTCATGTGAGAATTCGGACTTCACTGGAATTTATTTTGTTGTGCCTTACTGAACATGCAAAGACGTCCTACGGTAACCCGGCGCTTCCAGTCAGAAGAAGACTTTGGTCACATGGACTTCCCTATGGGATGTCATCTCCTGATGAGTTATCGGATGTGTGTGCCAACCGGTTTATTCTGCCTACTGTATCGCTAGCAACCATGTAACTTCTTACATGGGTGACCACCCTTTGAGTACATGTTCAGTAGCTACATGTAACAAAGTGAAGTATTCCCATGAAGTTCTGTCTGCTGTACAATAGGCATACCTGCCAACTCTCCCAAAACAGAGAGGCTTCCGAAATTAGAGGTGAGCTCAAAGTCTCTGAAGAGCTGACGAATCTCCTGGCCCATGGGTGTCTATAATTCTGTAAATGATGTTATGTTCTCCTGAGCACGCTGCCAACAGGGGCATACTTGGCACATTTTCATATCTGCGTGACAAGAAGGGGGCATAGCCATGGTCTTGCCAAAAGGGGATGTGCCCAACCTAACAACTGCCTTATTTGCCAGGACCAGTCGCACCAAATGTTGGCAAGTAAGGCAGTAGACTACCTCTACTGCTGCACAGGCTTGGTGTAGGTGCACCCCACATAATCATGCTCCTATATTTTATGGTGTAAATGCATGGCAGTAGCTGCACACAACCCAATGAAAAAGTAGTGAGCGGCGAGACAGGAGTGTTGTGCCTGGAATGGTTAACCATAGAGATCTGAGAGGGTGACCGTATCCTACACTGTTATATCTCATGGTTTGCTAAACTTAGAGTCTACGTATGGAGAAGGTCCTGGAGTAGCATTTGTGTGCGGCATGTCATTCCCGACAGACGTAAGAGCTGGTGGAATGTTGAGTAGAGGTAAAAAAAAAAAAAGTCTCATTATCAGCTCAATACATCATTGTAGCCAAAGTTAGGGCTATGGCCATACAAGGAACGATCCAGAGTACATAGAAGGATCATACCTAGACTTATATATGAGGAATTAGCTTGGATATGGGTAAAGCATCCTCAGCCTTTATAAAGCAGACATTGGTAGCATGAGGAGCGAGCACTCACTCCACCCTCACACCTAGTCTTCATTTTAACACTTGGCATCTGTCATGTACTTTCTATGTTATTTTAACTTTTGGCCTTCATGTAACCTAATTAAACCTTTTATTGCTTTCATCTCACTACGGTTTGGACTCCAGATGTTTCTTGGTGTCACCCAAGTGGACTCTCTTTTCTCATCAGTCAAGAAGGACAGATGTATATTTTACATACACCAGACCAGAAAATGACGTATTGGTACGCAATACTGACCTAGTGCAGCCCCAAGACTACAAAAACTAGGGAGATTGTTTTCTGAGATTAGCTAGAGAGTGGGCAACCAAGTATGTAGTGCCAAAAGTGACTGAGACCACTGGAATGAGACTGGGTCTTGTGCGGAAAGCGTGAACCATGCCAATTATTAAGAATGACCTGTATAGTCCCCAGTTAGCCTGCTGCCTTGAGACGCAATAGAGACCATGCCCAATGCAACTAGTGTGTGGAGACTAGAAAAAGTACCACTCTGAGATCAAGTTATATGGCTAGCCATGACTAGATTATGTACAACAAATAGCTGTGAGGCTGGCACAGTGATACCATATGAAGACCCTGGTCAAGTGCTGGAAACGTAAAACCCTGGTTGTTGGTATGTACAAGTCAGCTGGCATCAAGACTTTGAGTTCCCATGTGAGTGAGGAGGTACCAGATGACACAGCTACAAAGAGTCCAGAGTGGAGGCCAAGATTTGTATAGTCTGCAAAGTTGAACGGATGGTGAAGATTCCCTTTGTGTCGGCACAATTGTCACTAGTAAGCAGTAGTTACTTTATACCAGCCCACAGAACTGCCAACTGGTAAAGTTGTTCTTCCAAGTTTCAGTAGACCCAACTGAACTTTACGCAGTGTCCATGACCTTACATTACATGACTTCTGTTCCAGTTAATCATATGGGCCATGCTCTTGGGGAACCTAAGAGGGATTACTCCAAGGGACATAATCTGGATTAAGGACTGATACCACCTTAGTGGCTGAGCTGCAATGCCATACTCCTCTCATGGACAAGCTTCTGAAAGAACATCATCCTGATTTTGAGATCTCCTACAACCCCTCTACATAAGCCTCTCTCTACACTGGTAGCGCTTTTCCAGAGATCTGCTGTGCCCTTATTCCCGGCTTTCCGAAAGTTAAGATACTTCTGCAGGTTTAAACAACAGGACATTTACTTATGCAAATGTCTTCCATCTGGCAGGGTTATAATTGACATTGATTGGTTACACCAGCTCTGTGTCCATGAATATGCAGATGCCTCATTTTTACAGAGCCGTATTTTATTTTTATCGATAAATAAAAGACGTTTATTGCACCTAAAATTAGATCGGAAACGGTGCATACATTTTATGGCTATGCTATGGGATGTGCCTAAACGTTGGAAAATTAAATCTATTAATATCTATGGTTGGATCATCCTATGATAGTGGTATCATGTTGAGTGCTGAGTATATGTTTTTAGAATTAAAGGGGTTTTCCAGACCAAAAATATTTATGACCTATGATAAGTATAGGTCATCAATTTCAGATCAGTAGGGTCCCTATGGATCATCTGTTTTTGGCAGCTGGTACACAGAGAATGGAGCAAGAAGCAGACAGCTCTGTTCTCTGTGTATTGGCTGAATCTAGTCACTACAGCTGGTCTCCAATTCAAGTCAATGGGAACTGTTCTACAGTACCATGTCGGATCAGTACACAGAGAACAGAGCTGTCTGCTTCCTGCTCCATTCACTGTGTATCAACATTTGCTGGCAGTATTCTGGGAGGTACAGCTTTCTGTGGTGACCACCTTTCCTACAAGATCATAACCATTAAGGGCATTCCATGTCCCCTTTTTGTATTATTGGCCTTTTGAATAATTTGAAGCAGATTTTTTTTCTGCTTGACAAAAGACACCACAGAATATGAAAAATTCTGCATCAAATTTGGACAGAAAAAGTGCTATTTTCTGCCTCCCATTCATATCAATGGGAGTTCTCAGGCAGAAACTTCCTGATGAACAAACCAGGCTCTTCTTCCTATTGAAATGAATAGGATGCACTTTTGAGTCTGGTTTTGAGGTGGAATCCGCATCAAATTCCTTTGCATGAATACCACCTTGATCTACATTCCTGATGCCTTGTTCATGGCTAAGATGCTAGAACTATAGGTTGTATGTACTATTGAGGAAACCCATGTGGCTGCAATGGTGCCTTAAGAGATAGGAAGCCCATTCCAGTTTGGTCTTGTTTCCCATTTAGTGTGTGGGGAGATCTGCACAGTCTCCACAGCTGAGATGGGGGCACCAAGACCACCACCCCAATATTGTGGTTAGTTTGTGGAGGAGTAGGATATGGCAGTGTAGGAATAGACGGTGACTGTGCTTTGTGGAAGACTGAGTGACAACCTGGTTACCAATGTAATGGTCCCTATAAGTGGTTGTCACCCAGCACCTGTTATGCTCATTCCATACCAGGCTTTGGGGCAAGGCACATGAACCTATAGGTCCATAATATCCAGGGTATGTGATTGCTTAGAATTAACTAAAACACGTGATGACATTGTTCTAGGAAGTCAGGGGTGTAGAAGAAATTCTCTCCCCCACCAAAAAACCCCCCCACAAAGTAATCCAGGCACACTCAGTTATTGTGAATCATGTGAAGTTCCCTACAGAAGGACAGCAGTGAGTTAAACAGAGGCAGCCGAGGGGCTCGAGCCAAAACTGGTGAAAACCAGGTCAGCACTTTCTGTTTGGTTTCATGAGATGTGGGGGGAGGATTGTACGGAAACTGATACGCATTATAGATGTCTTTCAGGACAATTAAAGGAACATAGATTATTTTTATTTTATTAGTATTATTCCTCTGTAATATCTGCAGTCATTCATAAATGTCCTCTACCATGTGTCTTAGGCCAGGACTATGCAGACGAGGTGTGACAACGCTGCCATCTTGGCCCTGTGCCATGCTTTGCGTTGTCCTGTCCTGTCCATAAACAGGTGCAATCCAATGCGGCTGACGTTTTATGACCACTGCAGCAATATCGCCTTCTATTGCTACAGCTGCCAAGGATAGAGATGGCTCATGTCAAGGTTGTCCCTAGAATGTATGGGCTCATAGGAGGATCCCACTAGATGTGGATCCAGTAGTTGGTGCTGTTTGGCTCCAGACTTGTTAGTTGTGCAGTCTAGTGGAATCCATCCACCAACCCATCACAGCTAACACACCCTCCATGTCTTATTGTAGCGAGGTCCAAGTCACAGTAAGTAAATATGTCTCTCCTAAATACAACCCCAATTTACCTGCTTTGACATGGACACAGGATAGTGCCTAATGCTGACGGTCACTAGAAGGCACAGGGGTACAGGGAGGGGTACCTAATAGTAACAGTCACAGGAAGTCATATGGATACAGTAGGTGGTGCCTAAATTTCCTAGGAATCCATACATTCTAGGTTCTGCCCTAGTGTCAATGTGCGACCCTAACGTGACATTATATGAGTAGTATGAAGAGTCAAAATTCGGTTTGCCATACGTGGGGAGCACATATTCATCTTCACCCCTACTGACTAATGGACATATGTAAGAAATGCTTAAATAATGGGGCAAGAGGGGCAACTATCACAGTTTGTCCAACAGGACATGTTCACTTAGCCAGTCGGGTCAATGCTGTGTCCAGTCATTGGATGAGCAGTTATTTCCTGTGGGTCTCGAGACAGGACCCGGAAGTAGAGACCAAGAGGAACCCAGGTAGTGTTGGAATGGAGTAGGCAGGGGTTGCTGATGTGTGTATTGCTTATTTTATTTTTTAACCCACATTGAGCCTGCTGAGAACAGTTCTAGAAGATTCCTTTAAAGTATTGTGATCCCCTTAACCCGAATTAAATTACTCATAGTCTAAACTGCATGACAACTGTGCAGTGAAAGCTGGAATAAAAATGTATGGATAAGAAAGCTGGAAGCTGAAGCATACATACACATTCCTTTAGTGTTTTGGGGCCTAGCGTGGTACTCCCGATGATTCTTTCAACATCTAGGAAGAAATAGAAGTGTTGCCAACATTGCAGGTCACCTTGCATGGGAAGAGGCCTCACTGAGACTAGGGATGGTGAAAGATCTACCAGTTCTTCATTGTTTTTTTTTCCCTAATTTAATGTTACATGGCTTCCAATAATTAATAGGGTTGCCCTTTGTTACGTGGCCCGTCCATGTCAGCAAGGGGGGAAAGAAGTCTTTCTATTTTATTAGGAAAAGGAAGATTGGCATTATTTCGCTGCACCATACATGGAAAGAGACCTCACTGAGACCAGGGATGGTGACAGATGGTGGATCCACGAGTTCAATATGTTTCTTCCCCAATTTGTTACATGGCTGCCAGAAATTTGTAAGGTTGCTCCTTTAGTATATGACCTGGATGGGTCCAAATGAGAGACAGAAATCCTTTGGTTATATGGGGAAAAAGGAAGAACCCTTGACCCTCCGGCAGGGTCCAAAAGTTTGAGATCAATCCTTCTATGTTTAATAGAAGTAAGCTTGTTGCCATGGGTAGGCCCTCCCAAAGAGCAATGGGTGTCCTTGAGTGTACCAACACCTATCATCTACCGATGTTCTCCTGTCTTCTATGGGGAAAGGGTTGCCACTTGTTACCAACTTCTTCCTACCTTCTTCATAGAGGCCCTGGTTAGAAATGGAGTTCATCATCTGTTCGATTGGAAAATATCTGTACGAAAGTAGTCAGTCCAAGTCATATCGGCCATACCAAGCAGAGGTCATCAAGGCGACCTGACCTGAAACGTCTAGTGCAAAGGGGAGGGCGTAAAGTGTTAATGGCGGCGGCTGTTAGTGACATCGACACAGTTCCGTGTAAGCCTCAGAGTACATTAGCTTTTTAACCTTGTCAGATGGAGACAAAATGGGACTGAGAAGAGCAGCGCTAATATGTACATTTAAGTCAGCCTGACCCATCACAGATAAAATATTTCTCTTTCTCTCTGTGCAAATGTAAAATTATATACTGATTGAATTCTTTTTATGGCTATTAAAATTCAGTTTTGCCCAAGGGTTTTTCCGAAGTCACAGGGACGGTGCCATTAGCATCTGGTTTTCAGCTGCAGCGCTAAAACGATAATGCTAAATTGCTACAGCCACTTAGCAAGATATACGGGAGCCGCAATAAAACGAAAGCGCTTACCCCATGTAACACCTTCTACGGCATTGTTAATATGTGATTCATAGCCGCAGACCAGCTCGCCTCATGTGCGTTCAGCAGAAGTGTGCGCAGCACAATGACAGGCAGTGGAGGGCAGGCATTGGGCTTTGTTGGGGGCTTATAAAAATGCCATTCTAATGATGCTTGAAATGTGAAGAGGCTTAGAAGAATACTCCACACCAAATACACTTCAAGGAAATTGCCTTCCTCATAAAAATACTGGACCACCCAGGCAAGATTGCTTTCGTACAGCCGTGCACTTAGTATTGGGTATACGGATTATAGACAAGTAAAGTGACAGGCATGGCTAGGAGGAAATGTGTCTATTAAGACTGTGCTGCAAAATTAGGAATCATCTCCTCCGGTAAAACAAGGTTTTCCTAAGAGCAGCTCTGGTAGTGCAGTGAACGTTGCTAAAATGGTATTCAAGAAACATATGTTGCTTTTTTTTGGTGCTCATTGTCACCCCCTGCTAAATCAGGGTTTTTCTCGGTATGATGGCCAAAGTTCTAACTTCTGAGTAAGTTGCTGCTGGCCACACATTATCCTTGTGTTGGCTTTGGAAGGTAGCGTTACATGGTGCCCATTCATTTGCAAGTATAGTATATGACCTGGTTGGGTCAGAATGATAAAAGGGGTATTCCCACGTCACATACTCACCAATCTTTACTGCTGTAAAATCTTCTTTCTTCCTGGTTTCTTGCGTCATTTGGTGGGCGGGGTTTCATATGCAACCTGTCGTTTAGCCCCGCCCCAAATTAGTGTGTAGCTCCGCCCACCACATAGCGTGATCCTATGGGGCGGCTGAAGGGCCTGTGATGTCATCAAAGGTGCTCAAACAACACTATATGCACAATATTGGACTATGAAGTACAGGCAGGAGCAACTCCATTCTGTGTTACATACAGAGACTGCCTGTCTCTGCCATAATGAACACAATTGAATTAGCTAGCCTGATAACTGGGAGAACAGAAGACGAGTTCAGAAGCAGCTCCTCTCCTCTATCTGAGAGCAGGAAGCTAGGTCACGTGGTGTAGACACAGGAATAGCTAGAAACACAGGCTCGCTCCCGTGCACTTAGCCCCTCCTCCCTCCCCCCTGAGAGCAGCAGATACATCACTTGACTTTTGAGCAGATAAGTCAGGGCTGTGTCAACAATGAATTGAATAAATTAATATAGTGGACAAACAAAGCAGTTTTGCTGAAGCAGTGTATTTAGGAAAAGTCTTACATCCACATTAACAAGCAATATAGATAGGATCCTTGTGATGGGACAACCCCTTTAAGCTGTGGCTGATGGAGAGAAGGGTCTAACATCTGTGATGTCCGTATGCCTTAAGGGTCAAAATATCCGAACAAAATAAAAAGAAATTAAGCTCACTTACCAAACCCCTACCAATCCCACTCCCATGCTTACCAGTTCACCTTTCAGTCTCACCTTTCATTTCTGAATACACAGGAATTGGAAGCCACTCAATCATTGACTGGGGCAGGTCATGGTTGTGACTATTGATGGGCTGAATGGGCATTTCCTGGGAGTCTAGACGGACCAGGAAGCAGAGACCAATGGGTACCTTGAGTTCACTCTTGCTGGACAACCTCTTGAATTTCTCCCAGTAATATCTGCAAAGCTTTAGGCGGTTTGCATTTTTGGTAGTATAGTTTTTAGTACTTTATAGTTTATAGTAATATGATGTACAAATACTGTAACTGTATTTTAGCAGCTCAACTAATCTGTTAGGGGTGAGTCTGTCAACAGGCTTGTTGACTGAAATCAATAGCAAGCAGCAGAACCGAGAATGCATCTCTGGAGTAAATCATACTTGCTGGCATTTGCCTGAAAAGAAGAATGTGTGGGGGCCACCATGCCCCCTTCTGCGAGATCACACCACTTTTTGCAAAGCAAGCATGAAAATATGTTGGTCACATCCCTTTTTGTGACAAGACAAGGCACAGGCTTGGGAGATTTGACAGCTCTTCCGGGAGGTCTACCTTATCTTAGGAACCTCCAGACATTCCAGGAGAGATGGCAAGTATGAGTAAAATACAGACTTTGACTCTTTATTAGTTAATAGGAACCTCTCAGGTCAATTTGGAACACTAAACTACCCATAGATTCTTATGAATCTGGGATTTAGTGCTCCAAATAAACCTCTTGTATACTGTCCATACCTGCATTAAAAAAAACAAAAAAAAAACCTTTTATAATTCAGTCTATAGTCTCATCAGAATCCTCTCTGGTGCTCCTGTGGCCTGCGCAGGTCTTCTTAGAAGCAGGGGATGCACACCTTGGCTTCACGGCGCATGCGCTGGAACTTGCACCAAAGCATTCACTGAAGAACTGTACAGATGCAGGGAGTATAGCCACTGGGCAAGTAAAAAGTATCTTTAATACAAGCAAGGATGGTGTTACAACAACGCTGTTTGGGAAACCGCGTCACAGGTTTCTTTTAAGTAATTCAATGTATATAAAAGTTTACTCAAGCATTTGATTAGATCAGATCTATTTGGCTGTCTTTGTTTTGAAGGGGTTCTCCACTTTGGACAGTCCTGACTTCAGAGACTTTTTTGACAATCCTATCTATTATCGGAAGTGACTTCTGCTGGGATCCTCAGTAAGCAGTTGTAACCTTTTTGGGGAAACCTGTTCAATTTCTCTACAGCGCCACCACAGGGAAGTTTAAGAATTACACAATGCCTGTTCAACTCATTGGGCTGTGTATGTAATGCAGGAAAGGACAAGTCCTCCAGAACAAGAGACACTCTTTGTTACCACTTGGTCCAAGAGAATCCTAACCAGTCTATTATACATTTCCAACCTCAAACCTTCCAGGTACATCTCGATTCTGTCTTCTACGGTTTTGCATGGTAGGGGGCGCCCTGGAGCCATAGTATCAAAACTCTGGACAATCTTTTTAACCGTGTGTAGTACTCCATCCAAACTTTACACCCAAAGGCGTGAAGTTTGTGTTGTGTCTGTATCATCTGGATCAATAGCAGAATATTTGAAGGCTTCCAATTCTTAGCCGAGAATTGTGGTAATTACTTTATTTCCTGGATGAATGGAAATCTCCTGCGGCTTTTGTATTCATGCCAGGAAGGAAAAAAAAATTCTGTTGTTCTTCATGCAAAATTTCCTTTGTTTTGAGGTAACGGGATCAATGAGACGGCTGTATGTCAGAGCGCACATCTGAGCCGGCAGAATTTATTAGGGATCATAAAATATACACAGAGATTTCTCCCTCTCTGCATCTCTTAAATTTGACGGGATTTATAAAGTCGGGACTTAACCTCACAAGTCGTAAACTCCGGCATAAGTGAAGATAAAATTAGCTAATGAAATCGACCCCTCGTGGAAGCCTCTTTATGGCGATTTATGTGTATTAGTTTAGGTCATGTGCTTCGGTGGGAAATCTCCAGCCCGGTGCACTCGCGCCAAATGCAGTGGTTGCAAACAGAGTTCTTGTTAAATTAATGGAGTATCCTCGCCTTTACGAGATGACTTTTTTTTAATAAATGTCCTGTAAAATCTTCTTCTCTATATTTTTTGTAACGGACCATTAAATGTAAGAAAAAGTAGTTGTGTTACTTAGAAGATCATCTAGCAGTAAGCACGTCTGATAATCAGCTTTTACGGGACACGTCGGGCACCAGATTCGGAGATTTTTGGATTTTTGAAGAATAAGAAAAATGGAAAAAGTTCAGAACTGCTCACATGATCACGGGTCATATTTAGAAGTGAGAGAGCCCATTGCAAAGATTAAAGAGGTTCTCCAGGCCTTGAAAATTGATGCCTTTACTTAAAGGGGTTATCCAGGAGGAATAAAAGTTTCTAGTGGTCAATATAGTGATAACAAGTGGCTATTCCCCTCCTCAGTCCCGTACTTAATAGGAGCGGTCCCTTCAAATTTGGCATATCCTATTATTCTCCTAAACTTGGCGTTGCATACAAATTCCTACCACTAAGAGGGTGGACCCAGTCACTATAGGAGTGGGACTGACCAGTTTGGCGACAGAACTGGGTGATCTTGGGACATGTCATCCAACATAGCCTTGCTAGGAGAACCAGAGCCACCAATCCATAATGGATTGCATATTTGCCAATTTACCTGAGTAAGTCCCATTCTTGACCATGGAATTTCCTAGTTCCATCCCTATACTGGTCAGGCCCACTCCAAAAGTTGCTAGGCCCACCTTCTTTGACATAGAGATTTAAATGCGATGCCACTATTCTGACCGGAACATGCTAGATTTGCTGAGTCTGCTCCTAAAAATTAGGCAAGTATGGGAATGAGGGGACGAGTTATAGCAACTTTATAACTATCCCTGCCAGTAGGGAACTTTAATTCTCTTTTAAGCAGTCTCATTATCATCAAACCTGTGGGGGTCAACTGAAACACCCCATCCTTATCACTAGTTACCAGCTCCATACTTTGCCTGATATTACACTATAGAGAAATTCAGTCCCCTTCTAGTCAAAGGAGCTGAGACTCAACAATACCATTTGGACCTTCTCTAAGTCCTGGAGAACGACTTTAAAATGGAGTCCCCTTATGGTTCTGATTAAAACCTCTGCATCTTGAACTATCTAGGAGAGGAGGACCTGGTGATATTTTGCTGCCTAGTGGTTTTACCCAATAAAATAATAATCCGGGCCGACCTGGGCTTCTTTCGCCTCTCTCCAGATGCCCGATGTCAGTTGCATGGACTGCCTGTATGTTAATGTTTCCAGTACACATTCTGTGAAGTTTTTAAAGTTTTTGGCAACAAATGTCTAATGTCCAGATGGGCCCATAGCCACCAAATCCTAGGTAGGGGTCAACCAATTTCCTTGGTTGTTTTAACAGCTCCTATAGACATGGAATGAGTCCTATATGTGTCCATCTCTCCACTCATTCTTCACCTCAATGTGTTGGCTGCCTCACCTCTCAGAAGGGGGAATGCAGTTATAGTACCGCTCTCCTCCACATAGGTGGTGGTCCAAGAGCTGTGATAATGTCTATGTTGGGAAAACCTCTTTGCATATTAAAAGATGTCTGGTTTAGGCACCCCCTAGTCACTCTGTAGGTCCAGTTGTCAGACAAGATCTCATCACGAACCTCCCTCTATTGGACATCTATGATGGTGGAGATAAAAATAAGACGCTATGACGTCCATTGCTTTCTATCCGCACCGTTGAGTGGTCCCTAACCCTGGAACAGTTTTATACAAGCTAAATTTACCCCAGCAGGGGCATGTTTCCTGCTTTAAAGCTTGCACCACTCCAGTAAACCTCCACATCATGCCGGTCATAGTGCGATACACTTAATGGAAACCTATAATTAAATTGCAAACAGAAAATACCATTGTCGATGGGTTTTCAGGCCAAGTACAATTATTACTGCGCACGGCCTCATTAAAAAGGTAATGCCGTGCAAAACGATCCCCGACACAAAGGACCGGCTGAAATGTTTTTCATGTCGTTTTTACCTAAACTTCAGTTCTCCTCCCTGAATTACGGCAGATTTGCATTTTCCAGCCTTTAGGTTCAGGACTGAAGGGATTGAAGCTGGAGCCCAGCTGAGAGATTCTGGCTGTACGCTATTATATTTTGATATTTCATATTTTATCTCGACAAACATGCATATGCTGAATCCAGGCATTAGATTCTGCTCCTTCCCCGTCTGAATGTTTTTTTTTTTTTTTTTTAATTTTTGGAATTCTCTCGGGGTAAAATAACCAGATTAATTAGTACAGCAATCAGGAGACCATAGAGAGACAGCACAAGAGTATATAGACGTGATTTATAAATGCATGGCGTGTGTGCGGCTTTACAGGGTAGACAGAAATGTCTTCATACGCCGCCTCTCATTACACGTTTTCCTGCGCTGGCGTCTGAGGACAGATTTGCATAGAAGCTGCGTTTTCACTAATAGAAAGTAACTTAATGTGCATTGAGGACACCAATATAATGACATCAATCTAAAGCACTGAAGATCTGAGTCCAGTACTAGATGGCGGTAATGTGGAAGTGACCAACCAATGGACATAATCCTCTAGTAAGATGTCTTCCTGGGTTCACAATTTTGATAGCCAGTGTGGTTAGTGAGGGTCTGGCTCTTGGCACCCATGCAGGCCACCTCTTTATATTGTACAAACCTGCAGTACCCTGCGCAGCCACTACTAGGTAGATGGCGTGCAAGTGTATGATGCATTGTAAACAGGGAAGAGTTCACAGCACTCACTTGCATCCCCATGAAACACTTGCAAGGGGTACTTAGAGTCCAATAAATTTCTGGGAGAATTAGCCCCTCCCTTTAAAGTCCCACCAACCGCCCACTTTTGGGGATTAGTCTTATCCAAGCCCTGACCTTTTTCTGGTTTACCACATCCCTTCTCACTTATTTTCTTGGAGTACTGGCAACTACCGGAATGTGAAAGTCAGACCCCCACTGATTAAAGATAAGCCACAAACTGAGAATCCCCTTTAAGAGGAATGTGTCTCTAAATGTTTTATTTCTTCATACATGATGAAATGTATTTCTGTACATCATTATGTGGGCCGCCATATTGCCTGAGCTTTTTTTCTGTCTTGTTAACAGCATTTAGTGTTTTACAGCATAGTCATGACCATAGGCAGCAATACTCTGGAGCTGACTCTGTGAGGTCTGGGCATGCTCTGTGAGGAGATGACCTGTGACATCACCTACTGTCAGTAGTGGATGTAATAATGGGTCACTGGGGTTGTAGAGCTGTTATCTGCTATTGGAAGCCTATCTGTGATGTAAATGAGATCACTGCAGCTAAAGTACACCTCTTCTGAATTGGCTATTGCCTGGCATATTATTCAGTTTAGTGGTCAGAGCAAAAATTACAGGATATAGTACGTATATGTATATAGTATATAAATGGTGACCTGGAATATTTTTAACATTGATCAAAAAAAAAAAAACATTGGGAAAAAAAATGTTGAGCTGAGGCCACATTCCCAGATCAAGATTTCCCAGCTCTCTGGAGGGCTGCAAGCATACACGAAAATTAATGGATTCCCATCAAATTCAAAGGGTTTTCTATAATAGGCGATCTTACTGGAGGTCAGTGGTATACATACACACCCGTGCTAATCCAGATATACCAAGCACTTGTGACAGTACCCTAAAGACTAATATTTTCTGCAGGATCTCCTATACCTATTGGGTCCGGTCACCTGTCTCTTACTGCCCGTGTCAACCATCCCATTACCAATCTTCCATCTTCATTTGCGCTGCCCTGTTTTCAAGACTTGGCCTACTTCTCCCAATCTTTCTTATTTTAGGACCCAATGCCTTCCCTCTGTTCAACTTTGGATAGTACTCCACTACTGTTTGTAAAGCACTAGTACTTTGCTATGTGATATGTTAGATGCAAACTTCTTTTTGAGACTTCTGAAGCTTTTTAATTTTTTTTCTTCACCTTCGCGATAGGAGTTTGCAAACTCAGCAAACTAAAAGATTTAAGCTTGTGGAGACATCAAAGAGCTTGGAATCATAGGGTGATCAGAAGCATTGCTAGATGAGCAGGAGGAAAACCGGGAACATACTAATATAGAAGTCCGCGCGGAGGGATTCCGGAGGCAGAAGAAAACTGGAAAGGCATGATACAAGACTACGGGATCATTTTATTAAGAGAAAAGTTTCATTACTGTAAAAAATTTTTTTGCATGTACACAAAATAGATGCCAGGTTATGGAGTTCTGTATGAGACAAAGAGCGGAGAAGGAACTTTTACATGGAAATCAAACACATCAAAGTAGACCGACCGACCTATTCAAGAAGCGTGATAATGGTTGACCTACTGCTCAGATCTTGGCTTACCAAATAGGGGTTACTGAAGAAAATGCTAAAACAAAGAAGCACTTGCAGTCAAAACTTCTGTCCCCCACATTGACAAGCTTCAAAAAGACCTTGAAGACTCGCCTTTTCAGGAAGGCCTAAAACTTCCAATAACACTAGTTCCACCACACCACCATCTGAACAGCTTCTATCCTCACCTATGGCCTTTATCTCCTTGCCCTCTTACATTGTAAACCCTTGAGGGCAGGGATCTCCATCCCACTGTCCCAGTTGGTCATTGTTAGTATTGTACTTGTTCTGTGTACTATATGTAATCCCTGAAATGGCCAGCACCCTGGAAATAAAATAAATAATAAGAATATTGTCTCCAGAATCTTGTCTACAGATATTTATCGATGGAAGGAAGCATTGTCTTTATTGAAATATATTTTAAAGGAGGACATGTAGCCATTATCTGAGGTCCGATATTGTTACTATGAACTCCTAAGATGGTCCTATATAGATATCAGGCCAACTATATGGTAAGAATTGGCTACTGAAATATTCTTAGTGGTGTCTTAAGACCTAGTCATTGAAAAGATAGTTGGGGAAGGGGGGGGGGGGTTCTCACAAGTTGAATCAAATTCGATCTTTCTGGAGTGGAAAGTGTTTGTCATTGTTGTCCACAACATATCTAATGAAGAATAAGCAGGATAACCACCAACCAACAATGTTGGTGAGATCTTCTCATCGATGGACCAAGGTCGTTCAGTGTAATCTATGGAGGGGGTAGCATAAAATGAGGTTAGGGGGGCAGAACTGGATGAAAATTTACATAATCATTGTCTTAAAGCAAAAAAGAAGATGGGAATAAACAAAATGGGGAACCAACAACCAGGAGGGGATCTACCTAGATTCCTCCTATAACACTTATTGTGTTCTATTAATCTACTGAGCAAATTCCTCTTCTCTTCTCTACGACGTCAGTCCCTGTGACATTTACATGAAGTATTGCAGTGTACAGTTCACGAGGATGACTAAGTGCCATGTGAGTAAGTGTCTAGTCTACGTTCCATGCTGAGTACATGTCACCCATGTTCATCTCTGACCATCTGCCTCCGAATGATACTGGGCAGCCAGCGCTGTTTCCACTCTCGCAGAGCTAAATCATGGAAGTGCCTTGTGTGTTTTAGGAAGGGAACCCAAGCTTCTTGACAGGTGGACAACTGGCTTTCCTGTATTTTGCAACCTTCGGTTAACATATAACGTAGGGTAAACCACAAGAAATCACTCTTCTGCATTTGGTAGGAGACAATGATTGATACTTGTGTTTCGTGTGTTTTTTACTCATGACTGATCCCCTGCTATAAGGCAACATCTGCTTGCAATCAAATAACAATTCCTTTTAGATAATTTTCTACTTTCCGTCAATCTTTTCCTTACATTATCCTATTGTGTGTTGATATCTGAAGACTGGCTACCGTACAAGGGGTCAGATTAACCCGACAGATGGGCCAATGATGAGCCTAGAGATGATCTCATTATCTTTTGGGCATTACATATTTTCATTCCATGGAAAGATTTAGATGCGAAAACGTCTGTTGTAATGTAATGGTAAGTGACAGATGTTATGTATTTAATGAAGGTGGCCATACATATGCAGATTGTTCACTTGTTAACAAACACTCTCACCAATCTGATTTTCCCATACTCGTAACAATTACAACTTTTTTTGCTTTTATTTTTATTGGAACGGGGGGTGTACAGATTTGCATACTTGGATAAACAACTTGTACATATGTCTGGTTTTGCATTTTCAGATAGCTGATTTGTTTTCGACCTACATGCCTCATAGAGACTTAGCAGTTGACGTGTCGTGGTATAAAGTACTCACTTTTTACAATCCATTTTTCATGGTTTGACCCCAGCTACAAGTGCTAAGTTCAACCTACAGTGCCCCCCACAGGATAAAGTGTTACATGGCACCCATTGAAATAAATTGTTGTAGCTAGACTTTCCTTCATCCATGCCCCATATCTAAATAAACTGGCCACGGACGAATAACTTGGTGTCTCCCTTGGCACTTAGTACCCAGGGCACATGCCCTTGCCCTAGAACACCACTCGTGTGATTGGAAATACAGAAAACAAAGATGTTAAAAGGGTTGTCCACTTTTTAAATTTGATGCCCCATGTCCTCTCCTGAGGCCGCTGACTAGTGACAGACTCCCTTTAAGACCGTACTTGCCATATGCAATACTTGTATTACTACATGCATTTGATGCCCCGTTAAAGCCATCACCATACACTCTCTATCAGCTGTCCAGCTATATATCTCCATATAGGAAAGTAAGAATCGCTGTGTCCGAGCAACAGGTTCTAGCGCCAGATACAATTTCTGGAACTAATATGGTTTGCGGAGGATTTGAAAAGCTTCATTTCTCTTAGAGAGTTCCCTCAATTGCTTCTGTTATTGTCGGTCGTAATACCATAATAGTTTATGAAGCCATGCGTGTTTTACGGCTTAGTATTAAATACAAACTCTTCTGCCCCTCTCCGATTCTCTGCCAGTGTTTCTTGAACCTACAAAGCTCTGATCAGGTATAATTGACGACTTATAATACGGGGGAAGGAGAATTATTGCTTTGTGTTTTCTGTTTGGGATGGCCTTTTCAGCGCGGCGTGATCTGCCTATGCCTAAGCTGTGTGTATTTGTGAAGACCTATAAAGGGGACTGGTCAGATAGGACATGTCTGCGGGACCCTGAGGCAGGGGACATTCAATGAGTCCCATGTCTGACCGCAGGTGGGGAGGCGAATTTTTGTCTGTCTCCAAGGGCAACCAGTAGAATTTTAAAAGCTATTCTGTTTATGATTGTGTAAATCTGCAATAAATCGTGTTATGTTTCGGTAAACATATGTGATAATGGTAAATGTACCCATTTCTGTAACCCTAAACCAGGGTAAGGGAGACTTCAGATCCTTGACCTCTGGTAAGAGCAGACCTAAGTAGGAACAGTGAGTGGACCTGACCAAGATTTAAAGATGTGAAGGATTCACCGAGCCCTTTGATGTATTGTGCCAAAGTTTTAGGCATGTGGTGGGGGGAATGCTTTCAGGAATAGAAGTGTTTGGGGTTTACTTTTCATTTTTCTTCATTTACTTTTGTTACATGTCAAAAATAAACCCTATCAACCTTTGCCCTTTGCCTTCCATCAGTTGTTCTAGGTACTTGCAGACAGTTTTTGGCAGAAATCAGCAGGGAGGTTTTTTCCACCATCTTGGAGAACTAAGCACAGATCTTCTGCGGATGTGGGCTTGCTCCAATCCATCTGTCTCTTCATTTCACTTCATGTCATCCTAGACAGACTGGGTGAAGAGATCAGGGCTATATCTGTGGGGGCCATATCGTCATTTACAGGACTCCTCCTTCTCCAAAACTCACACCAAATATTGGTGGGATTTACATTTGCCTTATATATATGTTATCCTGATGGAAGGCCATAAAAAAGCCCTGACAAACCCTTAAATAGGGTCTATCACTGTAGCTGCTATTCTAATAGCAAGAGTAGCCATCACCAAGAGATGTATGAGCGGAGACTAAACATGGAGACAGGGCTTGCACCAAATGAGTCCCAGTGAGCACCTTGTCTACCCTACACTCGACTTCATCATATTGTTGAACGTACTTGACATTGGGTAGCC
Organism: Leptodactylus fuscus; assembly: GCF_031893055.1. Taxonomy (NCBI): domain Eukaryota; kingdom Metazoa; phylum Chordata; class Amphibia; order Anura; family Leptodactylidae; genus Leptodactylus; species Leptodactylus fuscus. The sequence continues at coordinate 40,699,080 of NC_134275.1, forward strand.
CCTGCCATTTACTTTAACTGATGTCCACGCAAGCCCTGTATAGAATTATGGACCATTTCCAATCTATATGGGCATCATAAAGTTTTCACTTTTTGAGTTCAGTTTTTTTTTTTTATAGTAAATGGACGCTCTGAAAAGATTTGTCTTTCCAACTTCAGAGGTCACTCTCCCATTCTTGAGATGTATTGGTCACCTTCCAATAGAATATTTCTCTCACCTTGGAGACATTTACTGGGAAAGCAGATTCTGAGGGTAAGAACACTCCACTACGGGATGAACACACAAGAGAAATCCACTACTGCAGTGATAGCATATTTCTTAGACGACACACAACAAGGACATTGGAATTGGCAGCGATGGTCTCTGCCAGCTTGTCTTTCAGACGCCACCGCCTTCTTAAGGTCTGAAGTTCTCGCTATCTAGAACTAGCAGAGCCACAGCTCCCAGCATCCTGTCCAGCTGTCCTGATTTACAATGCTGCTTCTTGAAATAACTTAAGAAATCCAAAGTTTCTTGGGCTTTGGTAAAGAATTCATTATGGATGTACAAACTTCACGGAATCCACTGCATGTTCTTATGTGACCCAATGGCAGAAGGGTTCAGGTAATGGAGCCTAGGCACATTGGAGGCATAATTGTTTAATATTTGTCTAGTCCGATATAGGTAGAGGTAAATTCAGGCTGTAAAATTCGGGTGAACTAACGGTGTTGTCTAGGCTACCCTTCTTTTGACTAAATTGGGTGGCGTTCTCTGTTCAGGATCCTTCTCTCTTGGCCGGATTGTACAGAGACTACAAAGAGTGACTGACTATATGGAGGACCTTCCTGCCTTGAATCATGCAAACAACCCATTTATTTGATTGGTCATTGTGTAATGCCTAATTTCCCCTGTGGTGGCGCTGCAGGTAAAGTGAACACTTACTGCCAGGTTTCCCCACCTATTACAGCTGATTGCTAGGGGTCACAGCAGGAAGAGACATTGTGATCAGACGTTTGTTAAGGGACACTTCTGACAAATTGGGTTTATCCAAAGCAGAGGACCCTTTTTAAGAGCATTTTTTATTATTTAAAAAAATCTCTGGACAGAACTTATGTGGAGTCCAATTGGCCTCTTTTGTTATCTGATATCATACATATCATACATACGTGGCTGTCGGTGCTGGTCTTCTGTTCTGGTGCGCAAATGATGACCTGACTGTAACCAATCACTGGCCTCAACCGTTATGTTCAATAGTTGGGGACATCATTGCTGCAGAGTTTTGATTTCTGCAGTAAAACCAGTACTGCACATTGAGGCTGAAGCCAGTGGTTGACGGAAGAAGCCACATGGAGGGCAATTGACACCATCACTGGAACGTCCAAAACTCTTACTGGTGCCAAGGACGAGGAAGCTGTGGTTGGAACAGTGGACCAAAGGACAGGTGATTGTGGTGTGTGTAGACCATTCGTGAAACCAACGTGACTTTTTGTGTTCCAGTAGTAAGATCTTTTGTAGACGTCAATAAATACAAACAACCCAAAAAGTTAAACAAATTTCTTGGTCGAACACCAAAAAGTTCTGGACAGCAGTTCCTGGGATGCGCCTCCCTCACAGCATGCTGTTTTTGGAATTTCTCTGCAGTACTAGATCAGAGCTAACTGCAGTCAGAATCCCACTTAGCGTCCCCTCCTCAGCTCATATATCTTCATCCTACAAAAGTCCCCGTTGTCCTATTGCTGCTGTTTTTCTTCCTCCCCTTCTCTGTACCAGACGTTAAGGTTTCATCGTGGTTTCAGCCAATAATAGTTGAGAATCAATTGCATGACCAAACCCTTCATTTAAATCCCAAAGGCAGCCGCTCCATTTTCCGGTGTAATAAAACCGTAATGAACTAGAAATAAGTGCGTGATTACATATTATGGCTCGCTATATGTTTTGTTGTAGCCGTTGCAGAATATTTTTACTCACAAAAACAAAATTGCTGTGTGGAAGGAGCTTTTCTCTTTATGGCTGCTTGAGGCGATCGCTGCAAATGAGTTAAGGGTTAGTTGGCCTTAAAGGGAGTGATTTGGACTTTAGGGGGGAGGGTCCCTACTCAAGATTTCTTAATAATGCGGATAGTGGAGAGCCAGACAGTGGAGAACCTCTTGGTATCTAATCGATACCGTTATACTTTATTTGGCAGCCGGTTCACACACAAGACTAGGCAAGGCAATGAGCAATACATGCTGCAGGATCAGACTACACAAGGTTTGTTTGTAGTCTAAAACCATGGAGACATGCAAAGTAAAAATAGAAGCCGTAATAGTTTTATTTTTGGCAATTAACAAAATTAAGTGAATGGCCAAAAGTACAATTGAAGTGACATCAATATTTCGTGTTCTCATAATTTGTCTCCCTGCAACAGGGTTCTTCGTTAATGGAGCAATCCTAACACTATTAAAGCGATTCTATCATTAGAATCCCTCTCTTAACTAAGTACATGTTGGAATAGCCTTAAGAAAGGCCATTCTTCTCTTACCCTTTATTATTCTGATCCGCACCAACGTTCCTGAGAATTATCTTCTTTCTTCCTTATATAAACAAGTTTTTAGACAGTACTCTCCATCAATGCTCCAGCAACGCCTCCATTTTCTTCTCCGCCTCTTCTTTAGCATCACCGTCGCATCTTCATTCTAAAGCATTGACTGCACATGTCCGTCAGCCATTTTCCTGTGGCCGAGAGGGAGAGGTTGCTGTTAGAGCGCAGGGGAACACCCCCTGTGCTGTCTGAAGACTCGTTTACATAGGGAAGAAAGAAGATATTTCTCAGGAACAGTGTAGCGGATCAGAATAATAAAGGTAAGAGAAGAATAGTCTTTCTTAAGGCTATTCTGACGTGTACTTTAAGGTATGCATAGATGAATGTTGCCCTCTGAGGATGATTTTGTTAAATTTTTTATTTTTAATCCATTAATGAAAAATATCACGGATGGGTTCTAGATTTTGTTGAGTAGTTGATCCAGGGTTTTATACTGAATGCCAGAATGAAATCAGGAAGGAATTTTTTCCCCTGAAATAGGACAATTGGCATAAGCTTCATGGATTTTTTTTTATTTTTATTTTTTGCCTTCCTCTGGATCGACTCTGTAGTTTATTGTATGACTATAGGTTGGGCTTGAGGGTCCGGTGTCTTCATCCAGCCTCATCTATGGTGTAACTATGTAATGTGTATGGGGGTGCACTGACCTCCTCTGATGCACACAGTGTTTCCATTATGAACTGGAAGTCTGTCAGTGCAAGTGTCTGACTCCCATAGACCAGAAATGAGAGTTTCACCTCCTGTTCATTTCTGTATGAACAGGAGGTAAACTCAGTGCAAGTCTTTGGGTGGCAAATTGAGACCTGCAATGGTCGTTAAATCTCCTGTTGGTAACACACTGTGCATCAGAGGAGCAGAGAGGAGGTCAGCGCTCCTGAGGAGGGAGCACATACCGTACTAGAAGCTTTACTGTAAAGTTATTCAGTAATGTTACACTACACAGGCTCATTTTCAAATAAGGAAGACAAAAATGCTGCAGAATTCTGACATCATTTGTGCTATAAGAAACTTTTTTTACGTAAACTAAGCCAACTAATAAGAGGTGTAAAGATAGACTAGGCCATCTAAAAATACACCAGATTTATCATCCAGCATCAGCCACTGTGATAGATCTGGTGTGATAGATCTAATTCAGTTTACACTTTTTTTTTTTTTTTTTTTTTAAGTTAATATGAATATATCTGTGTCATTTGGTGGATTTTTTTTTAATTTTTTTTTATGTTCTGGCGTAAAGTGATGATTTTGCAACAAAAAATTTCCAATTTTGTCCTTTACTTCACCTATGATTTTTTTTTTTTTTTTTAACTGGGCGGGGCAGAGATCAAGGCAGCCCGATCCAGTGTCGGCCGAAAGAAAACTTGCAAATTATAACAGAAACCTTTGCCAGTCCCTGGCCGGCATAGATTTCCTTTCTGGTATGCGAGACCTCCTGATCCCTGCCAGAGCCTCTTAACCATTTTGGAGGATCTCATGCCAATAAAGGAATTGATAAAGTTTGGGAATCTTCGGGGAGCCTTCACACGGAGTTTACGCTTGCTCATTCTGAACGTAAACTCGTTCAGAGTGAGCGGCGTGAAAAACAAATCCCATTGACTGGAATGGGTGCCGGCATACGCGCGCTACCCATTGAAATCAATGGGAGGCTTTTTTACCTATTGCTTTCAATGTGATACGCACAATAGGTAAAAAAGCCTCCCATTGATTTCAATGGCGAGCGCACGTATGCCGGCACCCATTCAAGTAATAAATTCCTCCCATTGCGCCTTTGAATTTTGGAACATTTTAAAACAAGGATGCTACTATAGGGGCCCTGTGGGCATTTTTCTCCCTCTGGGGCACTCTCATGTCTTATCACTTCCCTTATGTTGAGCCAGCTGATGAGCTAACCAATCGGATATACCGGCGGCATCTCCTTGGCACAGTTTTCTGCCTTTATGTAGCACTTCAGAATCCTGTAAGTTGGATGGAGGGTGCTTATTGATAAAACGTCTTATTTGTCCTTTAAAGTCTGTCTTGGGAACTTAGTTTTGATGGTGAGATGAAGAAGGCCCTTTATCACCGCTGTGTAAAGCTGCAAGGGGATCTGGTGTTTGTGGTTAAGTAATCTTCCTCTAATGCAGGAGGAAAACAACGCTAAAGCTTCTGTGTGGCCTCCCAGGATTCTTACAACATTTATCTGTATTTCCTTTTAATTCACCGGATTTCTAGTAAACAATATTAAAAATAGACCCAGGCTCTAAGCCAGAGTGTGCTGCATGTGAAGATACGCAAACGTTGACTTTCACTTCTCATTAGGCTGAGATTGTATTAACTGGAATTACTGTAATAAAGTGTCCGTTGCTGGACGGTGCACACCTGCTGATCGTTCATGTTTGGGTATATGAGAGTCCTAAATGGCATACATGGTACAATTCAGGGTCGTGTTCATGTATGTACCATAGAAGTAGCCTTGACAAGGGAGTCTGCAGATAGTTATCTCTAGCTCACTTCCTCATGGGCGTTGCCATCCTGTCACCCCTCCCCTTTTTTCTGTGTAGGCCCCTGAGGAGAAGTGCAAGGTTGTAAGTATTGGTGGATTACCACTAATTCTTTTCTACTGTACATGTGTTTGCATGTGATGGGTGTAATACATTAGGTAACCCAATTATTACCATAGTTACACATTTTTGGTACCACTTGATGCAAGATGAAAAATGTCTGATGGACAGTAAAGTAGTGGGAGGCATGTACTAAGAGGTTAGAGAACAACAACCCTAAATGATCTCTAAGGGCAACAGTGAGCTATCTGTGTGAGGAACAGGGAGTAATGGGCCTGCAAAAAAAAGCCGTTAAGGGGGTTCACAGAACCAAACTTCTCTCGGTACAGTCTATAGTTTATCAAGAGACTGAGCAGGACGTAATACGTGACTACACGATCAGACTACACAAAGTTTGTTTTCTAGTCTGTAACCATGGAGACACCTACTGTACTGTGCAAATGTTTTAGGCAGTGGAATGTTTTAAGGGTGAGTTCACACGGAGGAAAGTGGAGCGCAATCTGGCACGTATACACGAGTGAGCAGATTGCGCTCGCAAAAACATCCCATTCATTTAAATGGGAGTTAGGATCGTATACGCCGCAAAATCACGGGTGCAAAATAAAGCGGCGTATACGATACTAACTCCCGTTGAAATCAATGGGAGCTTTTACGGCGCGCAAACTCTGACACGCCTTATCTGTGCCAGATCACGCTGCACGTTACATCGTGTGAACTTACCCTTAGGTGTGGAAAAATTCTGCTCAGATAATTTTTTTCAAATAGAAGGGTTAATAATTTATTTTTGTCAATTACCAAAATTACCAAAAAGTAAATAAAGAAAAGAGAAATGTCAATACAATCTATATTTGGTGTGACCTTTGCCCTTCACTTTAGTTTTTCTCGGTATACTTGCGCTCCGTTTTTGGAAGACCGGTTGTTCCCACCATCCTAGAGAACTAAGCTCAGGTCTTCTGTGGATGTAGGCTTGCTTTAATCCTTCTGTCTCTTCATGTCATCCCAGACAGACTAGATGAAGTTGAGATGAGGGCTCTATTGGGACCATCTCATCACCTCCAGGACTCCTCCTCCAAAGCACAAAGGTTACCCCAAACGTAGGGGAGCAATATCCATGCTTATAGAGTCTTGAACCTCAGATGTGCTTGGGCTATTAATGTTGGAACCATAGGGTCAAATCCAGTGTTGTACTTGTAAAAAGACTGAGTCCAATCAAAAAAACATTGTATCTTGGAAGAGCTAATAGGTTAGGGGGCTGCACTATGATATACAATGGATCCAAGTAAATATCTGCCTTATACAACTGTATATAGTTGGAAACTTTCCAGAAATCTGACATTTTTGGATAAAATTCTGGTAATCTCACTTTGAGTCTAGAATAAGACAGATCAGCCATGAAATCTCTCATTGATCCTGAGAAGCGTCACACTGCATTAGTTAGTAGATTTTGAGGGTTTGTTCAGGGTTGTGCTGAGCGGGGGGCGATTAGCTGGTTCCTATTTCCACTGATTTATACAGATTTAACAAGGAGGGGCGGATAAGGACTTAACCCAATTACTGCTGGATGCTGTTTAGGCTTCTGCACACGGCGTGAAAGCAGATTTTATATCTCTCACTTCAGTCTGTTTAATACATTTCATGAATATATAATGGCAGAACAGAGCCTCTGCTTATGTAGTAGAGATCCGGCTGAATTACATGGGAGCACTCCCTACACTAGGAGTAGAGACATGATGTGCGGATCTGGGCATCAGTGAAAAATCTGCACCTGGTCCCTCCAATGATCTCTAATATTAATACCTTTTTACGTACCATAATCTTCAGAGCCCCTGTACAACGCAATTTATACATTGGTGATACCAGGGCAGATTTACTAATCCTGCTGCATATTTGTACAGTCTGATTTATCATAGTGGCTCATACGGGATGATAAATTTGGTGCAACTTTAGAAAGTTTAATTAAACTCTACCTATTGGTTTTGCTTTGCAGCAAAATTTTGCACCAGCTTTTTGTTTGAGTAAGCCAAGTCCATTCTCATTTAGCCACACCCACTTGAATACCAATTCCATGTTCCATGTATTAATTTCGTAGAGTCCCATCCTATCATAGCGTGCCACTATAGTATTGTTAGTTACCAAATGCTACAGCTAAAAATGAGAATGATGTAATACCTCATTTAGTCTGTGGTGGCGCTGCAGGAGAATTGAACACTTGCTGCCAAGTTCCCACACAGATTATAGCTGTAATATAGTAGTGATCAGCTTATCCATTGACAGAGAGGGATTGTCCAAAGAGGAAAATCCATTTAATGGTGTATTATGCCTTTCCTTCATTGCCTCAGTGTCCTACATAGTTAGTAGGTATTGTTGGACAATGTTAATGGCAGCCATTACAGTAACCTTAGGGCCAAGTCCTCCTTCTTTACCGTACTGTAATCTGTAGTTTCCATGGGCCACAAAGTTTAGGACTGGAGACTTGGCCAGTGAGGGGACACTGATAACTGTACTATAGTGCCGTAGATTGTGAGATGGCGTCTGGAAGGTTTGCCTATACAAGTTTCAGAGACCTGTTTGGTTTCCTCTTCAGATATCCTGTGTGACCAAGAACCTCAATGTTTTTGGAAGCTTTCCAGATTCTCTAACCACAAGTTTTATGATATCTCTGATCATCAGTAAGCCAAGCCAAATCTGTACCTAAAATCTATGGTGCCCTCCAAGAACTGATGTGTGTTACAAACTTACAACTGCTTTCGAAACAGAAGGAGTTAAATTGTTAAAGGAGATGTGACATACTTTACTATTGTAATGTTTAGGCCTGATGCTTGCCCTCTGGAATGCCTTTCTGAAACCATGGAGTCTTTTATGTCTACACAGTGAATAGCCTTGCCTTCCCAAACCTAAGAATATCTGCTCATTCTGCAGCGACCTCATGCATGTTCCAGTCGAGAGAGGTAGACTATGGAAAATTCAAGTATTTCTCAAGAAATTTTACCATGTCCTGTATCTCAGACTTTTCATCACAAACTTTGTAGTCACTTTGGAAAGAAGTTCTCCAACCATAATCAACTGGGTCATCTGAACTACAGTAGAGGTAGGAACAAATAGGTTTTCTGGGCCCAAGACTCAAGAAGTGCAGAAATTCTGTACATGTCCTATCCTTAGTGCCAGCTCCCTGAACCATCTGAACCCAACAAAATCCACCAACTCTGACTTTAGCAAGTCTACAGAGCTGCATATGACTCAACTACAGCTAGGACCATCTTCTTAAACAGCTTGGTTCTTTGACTCTGATAATGTGCCTGTAGGTGACTACAGGTGACTACTTTAGGTTCTTGTGGCTTGGATATCCAATTAGTAAAATCCATAATTTTTTGTGGGGGTTAATGAAGAAACCATTAGTTTCTTTAAAGCGGCCAAACATATTATACTCTCTTTTTAGTGGAGCTGAGCTACAAGACCAGCTCCAAGGACATGTGTGGTGGTGTTTTATCTTATATGACACTGTCCTTTTTAAGAGTCTTTTCCTGGAATGGCTACGAACAGTTCTACTTATGGTTTTATGTGTCCCTATGAGTACTTATCCACGTAGTATCATTTTTGCCCTAAATTCATAAAATTTCAATAGAGAGGGCTTAGAAAAAGAGTAGTCAAATCTATCATTGCATATCCAAAACCTCTATACACATTAGATGAACGTCCGTCTACCCAAAGATTTCAGCAGGACCACCGACAACTTAATATACATGATTTCCCCCACCAATGGCAAGTGGATTTCAAAATCATTTGTATATTGGTTTTCTTCTTCCAGAGGACCATCTTTGGTTGTTGTGTTAGGACTCCTTCACTAGGCCGAATTCATGGCAGAAAACTTGGTCCATGCAATGGCTGGATTTAATGGTCCAAACTCTGGTCAGCTGACCTAGACTAGTTCAGTTCAGCTAAGCCAGGATGGGCTGGTAGATTTGACCAATATGTAGACAGAGTTTCTTGACCTTGACTTGGCCTCGTGAAACAGCCCTTAAAGACGGGTGGTTAGTGGTGAGCACTGAGGCCAGAAGGCTAAATCTTACTGAGTGAACCAACGTGCATGGCGTCTCCTTGGCCCATATGAAAGCATTTTAATTTTCTTCCATATTTCAAAAATATACTTCCGTCAACTTGGAAATTAGGTTTTTTGTCCCAATGGAGACAAATACCTTGTACAGCACTTCTTCAAAATATGTTGGTGCCAGACCACAGGTATTAGAATGTCGACAGATCCCATGGAGATGGCTGGGAACAGCTGCTGGACATCTGATTTCTAAGGCCTCATGCACATGACACAGACTGTCGAAAACCAGGTTGCATTATTTTTGTCTGTTTTCTTGGATATGGTAATAGACTCAAGTTGAGGGATCCATGAAAAAAAGTTGCCCCATGGACTCAATACAATCATGATGAAGACAAGACATTGCATCTGTTTTTCTTGGCCATTTTATGCCATTCATGTGCATATAGCCTAAGGACAACTTAGCGCCACGTCCCGATACAGCCAGCACCAACTTTACCATTACCGGATCAGTCCACATCCTGGTATGCGCCAATAGGACCGGTGATTGTGGTGGTGACACTTCCTACTTATTCCCAAAAATAAATATTCTTCTATTTCTTCACCCTTCTCCTTTACGTATCGGCAGTAGCCAAAGTGAAATAGTGACATTTGTCTCTATGCCCTGTTTCCTAAACAAGTGTGTGGTTATGTGGAAATGTGTGACACAGACGCTTTGTTCCGTGTGACCTGCCTTTGTATCCAGTGCAGATATTCATAGCTTAAACAATACGTACATTGTTATCCCAGCCCTGCATATGTTACCGGAGGTCGCAATCTTGCACGGTTGCAGAAAAGACCAAATAAACCAGAAGATGCGTGGGCACTAACATGTAAAATACACATTGTGTGGGTCATGCACATTCCCGTTTCCTATCGTGATCAGATGTGACTGGTCTGTGGGATAATGTTTTGCATTGTGCCCATCACCTCTTATAATACGTGATTGAGGGTTCTGGAATTTGGGCCCCACCCGTTAGAATGTGTTGTAAGATGTCGCTGAATCCCGGTAATAGTTGGCTATAAAGGGACTGAAGTCTGGTTAACTGTTTCTTGACCATCCCTTTAAAGCTGAGGCATTCATCTGAAACTGCAACTCCCGGCATGTCCCTGACAGCTGCCGAGCTGCGTTTTGAAGACTACTGATCTAACTTATTATAGGTCCTATGTGACAGAGATACAAGATTATATAGTTTTATATCCCTACTGCTATGTCACTAAACCTTTATAGAAATCTCTGAAAGGCTCAACACAGGGTCATTACTAGATTTTAAAGGGATCCTATCATTGGATACCCTTTTTTTTTCTCGATAACACGTCGGAAAAGCCTTAAGAAAGGCTATTCATCTCCTACCATTAGATGTCTTCTCCACGCCACCGTTTGGTAGAAAACTGGGTTTTCTTCTGTATGTAAATGAGCACTGGGGGCGTCCCCAATGCTGCGAGAGAACTCTCCAGCGACGCCTCCATCTTCTACAGGAACACTCCTCTCTGCGCGTCTTCTTCCGTTCTGCATTTTCAATTATCTAGGCTTCGGGCTGAGCCGACTGTGCATGCCCAGGCCACTAAAAATATCCGCTTACATTGTAAGCTGTATAAGCGGTCATTTTCTTGTGGCCTGGGCATGTGCAGTCGGTTCTGCCTGAGGCCTAGATAATTGAAAACCCAGGACGGAAGAAGACACGCAGAGAGGCGGGTTCCTGAAGAAGATGGAGGTGTCGCTGGAGAGTGGTCTCGCAGCATTGGGGATGCCCCCAGTGCTGCGAGAGAACTCATTTACATACCGAAGAAAACCCTGTTTTCTACCTAACGGAGACGCGGAGAAGACATCTAATGGTAGGAGACGAATAGCCTTTCTTAAGGCTATTCCGACATGTTATCAAGAAAAAAAGGGTATCCAATGATAGGATCATTTTAAATTTGTGCAACATCTCACATTTATCTCCCTTGGGATTATCACTAAGTCTCGTATTGAGTTTATAGGGGATGCTCACTAGATCTCATATTGGCTCTACAAGGGCTGATCACTTGATCATACACTGCAACTAAAGCAGCTGCGTGAATAGATCTCCCACCGTAGCCAAAATGGAATGGGCGGTAGATCTCACCCTGGCCTCTAATGGTCTGAGGGTTAGATCACATACTAGTTTGCAGTAGGGCTGCTCACTAGATCACATACTGGTCCAAGAGCGGCGGCTTACTAGATCACACACAAGGGGGCTGATCAGTAGACACTGCACTGATTTAAATGCATTTGGGCAATAGATCTCACACTTGTCCACATTATCACTAGTTTACATGTCGGTCTGATAGTGGTTAGTCACTGGATCTCACACTGATCTGATTTAGGACAATCACTAGATCACACATGAGCTCAACAGGAAATAATTTCTTATAGTTGACACCAAAATTCTGGAAGACTTTAGCTCCTTCCCAGCCCTAACCCAAATTGGGAATACCCCCCTTCAGCATCCAACCAATGACCACAAACTGCCCATTTTTGGGTTAATTTTACCCAATTTGGGTTAATTTTACCCAATTTAATTCTGGCTAGATTTGGTACTGTCCCAACAAGGCCAAGCAGGATCTAGTGACAATATTTTCAATAAGGCTTCATCTTACTAAAACTTGCATTTCTGACCACTTAGACCCCACTAGATCACTAGTAACTGGCATTTGTGTTCTCCACTAGATCTCTGTCCATTGAGAAATGTATATTAAACGGGGCTACTTTGAGCAGTCACTATTTAAAAAAACAAAAAACGTAGGAGACCTCTAAGACCACCACCACCTATTAAGACGAAACAAGAACTACACCCTGATTTCCCCCGTGTGTCACCACCAGCTATCTTGGCCTACACGACTATGAGATCCCACACTTGTAGACTGGCATCTTGCCGACATGCACACACAAATGTAATTTGGTCACTTGCCAGGACCAACTTGCAAACAAAAACCCTTCCCGGGACAAAGCAGAGCTGAGGCGTTAGACACGTCTAATGTACAATATGTCACAAACAGTTCCTCGTAGCTTACAAAAGCCCAAGATAGGCAGATAAGGTACTGCAAGCCCTGCTACCTTGGAGACGTGTTGACAACACAATGCGGTCATAACCCAAACTGTCACTGTATAGAGGTGTCGGGAACATTCAGGTCTTCACACCGATAAAATCCTTTACACATGGCAATGTCTCCCTGACCCTTCTTTTGCAATGGAAAGGAATTTCTCTGCTTCATTTCTCAATCTCAACCTTCGTGGCTGCACAAGTGAAATGTAATTTTCGTATTGAAGGCTTCACTTTGTGTGTGGCGGCAAGAACTGACTCCGCGGACAATGCTTAGGAAACTTTTCTATTGTCCCCGATAACTCTAAACCGTTGTCTTTGAAAATGGATTCTGCCGAGCAGATAACTTATTGAATTCCACCGACCCATTGTCTATGAAGGGTCTTTTCACTGTAATGGCCAGCGACCATGACATTCGGGTCTACGACACGTGCTTGATTCAAAGTTGTATTGTCTTTTCAGCTCTTAGAACATTGGTTGAGTTATGTTTCTATTGTACCATGTTTTATATGACTGGAGGCTATCGGGTCATGGCCGATTTACATGTAGGAACATTTCACCGGCATTATATCTTTACATACTGTGATATTTTATAGATTCTAATAGTACATGAAAACCATTGTTAGGCAGGCTTCTGTGAGGCCCATCAAAGGAAATTATTCATACATATATACAGTGTTGGCCAAAAGTATTGGCACCCCTGCAATTCTATCAGATAATACTGTTTCTTCCAGAAAATGATTGCAAGCCCAAACTCTTTGGTATCAATATCTTCATTTATTTTGCTTGCAATGCAAAAACACAAAAGAGAATGAAAAAAAGTCAAATTATTGATCATTTTACCCAAAACTCCAAAAACGGGCCGGACAAAAGTATTGGCCCCCTCAGCCTAATACTTGGTAGAACAACCTTTAGACAAAATAACTGTGCACAACCGCTTCCGGTAACCATCAATGAGTTTCTTACAATGCTCTGCTGGAATTTTAGACCATTCTTCTTTGGCAAACTGCTCCAGGTCCCTGAGATGTGAAGGGGGCCTTCTCCAAACTGCCATCAAGAGATCTCTCCACAGGTGTTCTATGGGATTCAGGTCTGGACTCATTGCTGGCCACTTTACAAGTCTCCAGTGCTTTCTCTCAAACCATTTTCTAGTGCTTTTTGAAGTGTGTTTTGGGTCATTGTCCTGCTGGAAGACCCATGACCCCTGAGGGAGACCCAGCTTTCTCACACTGGGCCCTACATTATGCTGCACAATGTGTTGGTAGTCTTCAGACTTCATAATGCCATGCACACGGTCAAGCAGTCCAGTGCCAGAGGCAGCAAAGCAACCCCAAAACATCAGGGAACCTCTGCTATGTTTGAATGTAGGGACCGTGTTCTTTTCTTTGAAGGCCTCTTTTTTTTCCTGTAAACTCTATGTTGATGCCTTTTCCCTAAAAGCTCCACTTTTGTCTCATCTGACCAGAGAACATTCTTCCAAAACGTTTTTGGCTTTCTCAGGTAAGTTTCGGCAAACTCCAGCCTGGCTTTTTTATGTCTCTGGGTAAGAAGTGGGGTCTTCCTGGGTATCCTACCATACAGTCCCTTTTCATTCAGACGCCGACGGATAGTACGTGGTGACACTGTTGTACCCTCGGACTGCAGGGCAGCTTGAATTTGTTTGGATGTTAGTCGAGATTCTTTAGCCACCATCCGCACAATCTTGCGTTGAAATCTCTCGGCAATTTTTCTTTTCCGTCCACATCTAGGGAGGTTAGCCACAGTGCCATGGGCTTTAAACTTCTTAATGACACTACGCACGGTAGACACAGGAACAAGATTGCTCATGCTTCCTCACAATTTTGCTTCTCAAGTCCTCAGACAGTTCTTTGTTCTTCTTTCTTTTCTCCATGCTCAATGTGGTACACACAAGGACAAAGGAAAGAGGTTGAGTCAACTTTAATCCATTTCAACTGGCTGCAAGTGTGATTTAGTTATTGCCACCACCTGTTAGGTGCCTCAGGTAAGTAACAGGTGCTGTTAATTACACAAATTAGAGAAGTATCACATGATTTTTCAAACAGTGCCAATACTTTTGTCCACCCCCTTTTTATATTTGCTGTAGAATTATATCCAATTTGGCTTTTTGACAATTCTTTTTGTGGTTTTCCATTGAAGACAAATTAAATGAAGATGATAATACCAAAGAATTAGTGATTGCAATCATTTTCTGGAAGAAAATGAGTATTATCTGACAGAATTGCGGGGGTGCGAACACTGTAAGGGTTATACGTTCTTTGGTACTACACTAGCTTGGGCCTTTTCCACACGGGCAAATAAGGCCATTTAACACTTGACTCAATGCAAAAGTTTCGTGAGTGGCTCCACCACCGTCACTTCCATATTTATACTTCATATTTTCTAGAGAACACAACGATGGACAAGTGAGGTGACTCGCAGATTTTTTAGCCCTGTCCTTTGTCTCTTTTGGATGCCACCCTTCCCTTCCATGTCCTGGCATTGTAAAGTGCTCTTCAATAGGTAACACATTGTGATGAAGCCTTATATCTCTTTAGTGTCCCCGATATAAGTGCCTTCAGTGGCCCCCACATATTATGTTTCCTCAGAAAAATCTGGACCTTGTATAGTCCGCATTTCCTGGACGGAACGGCTCCTTGTAGTGATCTAGGATGCTCCGATTCCCTGACTCCCTGGAGATCTACGGTCTGGTCTGGTAATATATATAGAGCAGTGGGCAGGTAAGAACTCCTACCACGTTCCGTTTTTTCAGACTGTATTTGTCCATGTGCAGGAAGCTTGTCGGTACCTTTGCACATACCAGAGTTGCTGCAGAGTTTCAATACAGATTTGCAGATTCAAGTCTCATCCATATGTAGCAAAAACTGACTGTGCGACCTGCATTGCAGATTTCTAAGTCTACAGCATGTCAGATTTTTTGCAGACTGTCCCCATTGAATTCAATGGGGATTAAGAAATTTACAAGCATTTCCTGTAAATTCCATGTTGTTGTGGATTTTGGGGCAGATCTGCGACAAAATTTTCAAGTCCAAAAAATACCCAAAACGTTATATTCAGCACTTTGCTGCTCCTATGGCGGTGCTTCCATGATTTCCCGCTGGTTTCTGCCTCCATTGATGTCGTATTGACGTGGCCACACGTCATCGCTTGGAGATCGTGTGCACAGAGACCGGGGGCTAGGTTTAAGGATAACACTGCTGAGCCATCATTACATGTACTACTGACAATAGATGATGTCGCGGCTTATTCCCTTCAGTGCCGAACACTCTCCTATAGAATGAGTTGGCCCCAGACTATTGCTGCCCATGGTCATGCCTATGCTGCAAAGCATGTCCCTAAATGCTGTTTAAAGAGCAGAGAAGAAGCTCAAGCAAGATGGCCGACCCAATAATCAAGGACAGAAAATAGAATTGGTAACCTCTCCATTCATGATGGATATGCCATAAATGTCTAAGATCATCAAACCCCTTTAAGGAACATTGCAGTCAAAACTGATAGAAATGCTAATGGTCGTGTACTTGTTGTTCATTGTATAACGGAGCTTTCACATGACATAATAATGGTGAGATTATATTTAGCCGGGCACAGAAAGTTCTTCCCAATCAAAGTGTAATCTAATTATTAGGGCATGGGAATAACATGACACCAAGCCAATGCTGCCGTCTACATATA
Source organism: Leptodactylus fuscus (assembly GCF_031893055.1). NCBI lineage: Eukaryota > Metazoa > Chordata > Amphibia > Anura > Leptodactylidae > Leptodactylus > Leptodactylus fuscus. The sequence continues at coordinate 40,715,016 of NC_134275.1, forward strand.
GGTTTGTCAAAGGGTATGCTCACATAATGGAAAGAAAGAAGAATTCAAGGCAGACTTCCACCTCAAATTCCTCTGCAGTTTCTGTCTTTCCGCAGCTTTCACTTGCTGATGGGGGCCGATAAGCGGAGTGGCTCCCGCTGAGGGTTCTTCATCTGAATCTGCGGCAAGAACAAGCATCGTCCTGCTTCCATCTCTGCTTGAATACAGTGAGAGGAAAAATTGGGGTAGAATTTTGCTTTGAATCAAGAATTTGCCACAAAATCCGCACCAAGTTCCACTGTGTGAACATACCCTAAGGGTCTACATCATTGATTTAGGAACTCAATGAAGCGAACATTGAAGCTCCATTCTGCATGTTCAGTATCGGTTCTCAATTTTGTATTAATAGTTTAGGCTATGGGAAGAATATGCAAATCTGTCTTCCATGATGTAATTAGGAAGTCAGCTGCTCCCTCAGTGTTGCAAACCAATAGAGGGCGCTCACTGGAATGTGCAAGCCTGTCTTCCCTGATGTAGTTAGGAAGACAGAACTCCAGTGAAATAACCCAATAAAGGCTGCTCCCTTTCGCATCATGCTCGACCTTCCAAGAGGCCTTTGTTTTGCAATGACGCTGGGATTATTACCAGGTATAGTCTCTCAATCAAGGACGGCCGTTAACATTCCAGTGAGCGCCCTCTATTGGTTTGCAACACTGAGGCAGCAGCTGACTTCCTAATTACATCATGGAAGACAGATTTGCATATGCTTCCCATGGTCCTTTGCGAAGTGGAGTGCTAAAGGCTTAATAAGTCTCCACACACCTATATGGTGGTCTCTGCCTAAGGAGTGACAATACCCCCTTAATCCTAGTTTAGGCTAGTGACATTATCGTCCCAAAAGAGGTTCGGAAGAGGATCATCTGCCTGTGCTCCATGGTTCCATTGTTGGCATCCCCATCTGCCAAGGCTTCAAAGAGCTCCTATCATATCAAAAACTTTTGATGTGTCATAGTGATATGTCAGAAGATTTGGTTCTTAGAATTCCAGTTGTTGAGACCTCCATTAGAAATTAAGGGGCACAAAGTTCAGCCCCTTCATTTTAGTAATTACTAAATGTCTCAGGACCAAAACCCCCACTGGTAAGAACTTCTGACTCCTCAGTCCTTACCCCGGCATTAATGTTCCCTTTCCCTCCTTTGCCACCATTCACCAGGCAGAAGTGGAGAGGCTCATGTGACCATTGAGACCAATTGATGGTGTTAGCGATCACTAATAAACAAATGGGTGATGTCACTAGCAACTGCTGAGGCCAGTGGTTGATCTCCGTGGTCATGTGAGCCTGGCCTGGCAACTCCTAACATTGGAAGAGAAGGGGATGTGGCCTGCACAACAGTCATAAAGGGTTGTTGAAGATGTCATTCAATAATGTCTTATTGATATAATAGGGTATAACTCTTCGGACTTACCCTGTCTGTCTATATATCTTTGTGTGCTGTGTGCAGAATCTCCTGTGTGTTTCTATGAATTGTAAGGGCAAGTTCACACGGAGTTCCGCGTGTACTCATTCCGTTGCAGCTGCTGCGACAGGATGCCGGTGCAGTGCACAGACATCCCATTGCGGCATTCCGCTCCGGATTAGGCCCAAATTAATGGGCGTAGTCCGGAGGGTGATGTCGCGAGGTGGATGCCACGGCTGAATCAGCCGTGGAATCCATCTGAAGAAAGGGCAGCTCGCTTTTTTCTGCTAGCGGGAACAAACGACTTGTGGAAAAAAGAAATGACTGGCTCCCATTGATTTCGGATTCCGTGTCAAAATCCTGACCATTTTGCTCTGTGTGAATTAGCCCAAACTTTACCCTACTCTCCCTCCCTCCTGCTTGTGAGAACTGACAGAGAGAAACCTATCTCAGTTAGGAGGCCGGGGAGACAGGCTGAAGCTGCATCACAGAGGATTCTCCTTTAATTGTATAACAAATGGCAGTAAATCAGTAGATGGACCTTCAAAGACGTTTTACAGGAATCAGGTGAATTTTTGTAGAAGACATAAAGACTTGAAGGAAAGAATGACCTGGCTTGCACTTACTATCACATTGTAATCGGAGGTCCAGCCTTCGGGGTCACAGGGCTAACTTGTGGATGTTTCTTGCCCAGTAGTTCTGTCAGCAACTAAGTATGCAAATGACTGAATCACTGCTCCATTGAAATAAATGGGACTCTTTAAAGTAGATTGGGTAATCCAGTACACCGCTGCACAGGGCAAACCTATAAAGAACTACAGTACTACAGCAAGATGTACATGAGGCAGGTGCAGATGAACCCAGGCCCAGGAGTCTTTGGGGGACAAAATGTATTGGAGTGGGTATAGGGGGTCACAGTTTTTGCAACTCTGACTGGGCCCACAAGACGAGGCTCCACAGGTCACCTTCACCATTCTAGGATTGGATAAACTTCTCTGATCTTGTTTTTGATTTCCCCTGCCCTCTGGTGCACTGGAGGGAGATTTATGATACACAGCCTTCCACTTTCAGAAAGGAAATAAAAGTAACGTTTTAATGCTAAGAGGAGTATTTGTTCAGTATATAGTTGAGGAGAGATGATATGGGACAAAATGGTGCACCATTACTATGTGGGGGGCACAGACAGGGAATGGAAGCTTGGGCACAGACATGTTGTGAACAAGTCATTATGGCAGTCTGGGCCCAGGTAGAGAAGGAATGTGAAATGTAAATGCTGCTAAAATGTATAGATGGGACCTGCTGATGCCTTTTAGGAGAAGTTGTGCAGGTGGGTCCAAGCTGAGCTTTTTCACCAAGGTCCTTAGTTACGCCCCTGACTGCACACCCTTCAATCTGAATCCTCTTTCCAAAGTCCGATTCAAAGTCCTGATGATAGCCCATTATTTACTATAGGGGGAATGCCCCTTTAATAAAATAAAGCCACTTACCCATAGCAATGTATTAAACAATTGTTTCACATGCATATGTAAACATGATGGTTGCCGGCCACACATCCCCCTTGGCCAGACCAATCTGCATGACCTATTTAGAACATGCCCTAGTTAACCAAGTTTATTGGATGTGTGTGTAACACAACAAGCTGTGTGATCTATCACATGTCCCATTGTGCACGTACTGTGTATGTTGTCACTAAACTAGCCAAACCACAAGCATCATTAACTTAATCCGCACCTCGCCTCTCTTCATAAGATCAATATTTGCCCAAGGTCATTCTCCTGTATGTCTACTATCACATACATAAAGAGGTAGCAGAGCTGATTTTTTTTTTTTTTTTGTACGGTATTCTAAAACAGACCTATTTTGTTTGTGCAACAGCGCCACACATGTCCTTAGGATGTGTCTGGTATTGCAGCTCATCCTCAATCAAGTGATTTGAGTTGCAGTTCCAGACCCAGCCCTTGCCTAAGCGTGGCGCTGTCTTTGGAAAGTAAAGCGGAATCTTTTTTTTTTTTTTTTTCTCTTACAATAACCATTAACAAAATGAAGCCTTTGGAAAATATATCAGACCAATTTATATCTGTTGCATCTGTATAGCGGTAAATCAACGTGTGAGTTAAAGGCTTTGCATGTAGTTATGATTCTTCTGTTTTTATGTTTTTTGTTGTGTTTTTTTTTTTTTTTTTTTTTTTTTTTTTCTTCAGGGTCTACAATAGCTGCCACCACTAGGGGACAGTTTACAAGTGACAAAGACCAGCAAGGCTCAGGGTACATTTTGACAGCATTAAGACTCTGGTCAGTGTTCTTCATGGTGTGTCCATGCTGGTCTGGTTTTAAAGTACTATGTAGTATTAAATGAATGGGGAATTCACAGCATGGCAGAGTATTTCAGGAGAATTTCAAGTTGATTTAATTAAGTAACAATCTAATTTTCTGATCATGTCTGCAAATAGTTTCACAAGGAAATGAAACTTTAGAGAAATTTCTGTCTAAAACTATAGGAAGTGGTGATGGGGAAGAGGTGTGCGTGAATCTGGAGAGGTTGTAGACTACCTTTTTACAATTCCCAACATCACATTCAAAAAATTGTACCTTTTCTTAAAGGGGTTGTCCTACCATTAAGTATCATATTTCTTATCTAGATCATAGAAGATGAATATTTTCCATGAAAGAAACTGAAGCAGAGTTACGTTTACTTGCTTAGTATGGCACCACCTGGTGTTCAAAATGCATAGCAACATGCGGATCCACCTGCTGAGCGGAGGATTGGTGGACACACATGTCCAGTCACTCTCCCTACCCATAGGCCATGTTGGATTATGTTCCCATGGCATGGATCTGGCAATCTGTGGCACAAGTCTGAAGTTCTCTGATCTCTGCCGCAGGTTAGCCACCGAATTTTCTTCAATGGAACTATTTTATGGCTTTTCTTGTAGAATTTACGTTAGCCATACACATGCTGTGGATTTTAACAACTACAGCACCTTAAAGGGCTTTTCCAAGCTTGATGACCTATTCTTAGGATTCGACTGGCAGGTCCAAAACCCGAGACCCTGACAGTTGTCCTGCAGCAGACCAATCAAATGTGGCCTTAAATTTAGACACCCCCTTTTGGGACATGACGTGCCCCCTTTTTGAGCGTCACACCACTTTTTATGTTAGGAGGACATCTTAAGATGCTGGTCATTCCCCTTTTTTGAGAAGTTACCAGCACATAACATGCCAACATAATGTATTAATTCACAGAGAACTCTGGATGTGGGAGCATTCAGGCAGACCAGGGAGACCTGCCTGCTCTTCTAGAAGTCCATGAGGGCACCCCTGTTTTTAGGAGCCTCCTGGACATCTTGAGAGATTTGCCCAGTCTTTTGATAGTCCCCAGAGGTTTCCCAAAACAGCGATGATCTCTTGCTGTCCCCACAGATTTGCCAAGTCTTCCAGGAGTTCAGGCGCTCACCACTGTTCTAGAGGAGCATCCGGGACATCCTGATAGGTTTGGCCAGTCTCTTAGCAGACCAAGAAGGTCACTTCTTATCCGAAGCCTCCTGGACGTCCCAGAAGATTGGCTCAGTCTGCCTAGAGTCTGGAAGTTCATGCCTGTTTTTGAGAACCTCCTGGTCATCTTGGGAGATCTGGCCAGGATTACAGTAGTCATTACTGGGTTTTTTTCAGAAGCTTCATGGACATCCCAGTAGATTCTCCCAGTCTTCCAGGAAACTGCTAGGTCACATCTGTTTTTGGGAGCCTCTTGGGTGTCCTAGGAGTTTTTCCCAAGTCTTACAGGAGTCCAGTTCTTAACCCCTGTTTTCAGGAGCTTTCCAGACATCCTATGAGATTTGCCCTGTCTTCCAGGTGGTCACCCCTGTTTTTGGGCATGGCAGCGTTGGATAACGCAGCTGCCATGAAAACTACCTTACCCTGACCACACGCACGGCTGTCTGAATTTGCCCTTAATAGACTGCAGGTCACGTAGAGACCATGAAAACAGATTAAGAGCCCACTCAAATCCAGACTCTCTATCTGGACATGTCTGGTCTACACCGATTACAGCCGCCATTGATTATCCAATGCCTGGTCAAGCACAACCCGCTGTGCTGCCTGATCTCCGCTTGCATAGCCCCGGGGCAGCTCCAGGTTCCAGTTTCTTCGCTGTACCTAGATAAAGACCTCTGGCGGGGATCTCCTAAGTACTCGGACATCATCCCATCCAGATGTGATCCCTATAAAGCTCAGGCCCCCATGTCTGTCTAGGCTCAGGCAGTAAGCAGTAAGCAATGCTTACACATCCCCTGCCTCCGGCTACCAGTAGTCTATGCAGTAATTGAAAAGTAAAGGCAATTGAATTACAGTACAGGGCTCCAGTCCAACAAAATTCACTTTCTTTTTTTTTTTTTTTCCCAGTCTACATTCATTGCATCAAGCTCGGCAGGGCTCCTGATCTCCTCATGTGTGTTAATGCTGACTCACAGACTAACTTGCACAAGACAGAGGGAGAAAACACACACACGCAGACTGTTCCTCCATACTAGGTAATGACTGAGCCCAGCCAAGGAACTGCACCGCATGTCTTGTAAGATCCTCTACGGCTTTGTACTTTTATTGGGGAGGGGAGGGTGGTGATTTCTGGGGGTCTTGGACTGGCTGCCGGCCTTCTCTTTCTCAGTAGCAGCTACCGGGTTGTGGCAGAAGCTGTGTAGCGTTCGGCATGGCAGGGAGCTCTGCTGCTGGGCAGGCTGAGGCATTATATTGCAGTTCGGCTTAGTTTTGTGCCCCCCTGTCCGGACCGCTTTGTGATGCATAGACGGGTCATGATGGGAATATTAACTCTTTGTATTCCACGCTTCATCTTTCAGCCTTGATGGTCGTTTAACTCTTCTCTTGCCAAAGCATCCTTAAACTTGGTGGCTGGTATTATTAAACATATGCCACACTTATGTACAGTGCCTGACCTGGTACTAATACCCCCGTCATATGATGTTTTTTTCTGAAGTGGTACAATATGGCGATGAAGTTTGCATACTCCGTGTACTCTCTATACTCTGTATATTGACTGCCAGTGTCTGTGCCAGCCATATGCTGTCTGTTTGGTATCTGCATGTTGTGTACCCAGCTGCTGTGCAGAAGAGGTGGGGGGGTGACGGTGTATAATAAGGCCCTTGTGAAAGTGGTAAGCAGGGACAAGAGGCTTTTCTGATGCTGAGATCAGTACCGCAGGGCACAGGCGTAGCTGGAGCTGACTTGTCACTCAGTAACTTTGATTGACACTTGTACTTCCTCCAAGAGCTCCGCAGCAGCTGTGGCGGCGGTGGGTCTCCACCAGCTTGTCTGCAGCAGGAATGGAGGCGGTCGGTGTCGTCTCGTATAAGCGTGAGGGCAAATGATAGCCTGATGTCTAATTGATTTGCCTCCCAGCCAAGTCACTGCCAGTCTGACACTGTTCTTGCTGATCCTCGCACATTTTGAGTTTGGTGAAAACAGCACCCCCCGTGTTTGATAAGACGGGTGAGAGGGGGAGAGAACTTGTTAGTATGGCAGAGCACATCCCTGCATTGTCACCCAGACTGCTACATGTCTGAGTGCTGGATTAGTATACGCCATGTGCTACATTATCACTAGTGTCCTGTACAGACTGCAGCGGCCCCCGTGTACTGCAGTGATACATTGCCTGCGTGGATGCCAATGTACTGTACTATGTCAGCACATACTGCAGTGTGCCAGGCTAGGACGCCATATACTGTACAGTCACTGGGTATGGGGCAGTACATATGCTTCAGTGTATGGTGGGATATTATACTGGCATAAAAACAGGTTACGTATCACTGCAGTACATGGGAGAGAATATTCCTCATTGTAGTACACATGATGTCATTGTGTGGCATACTGTACCTATATGGTATATATTGGATGTGATACTACATAGTATATACTAGATTGTATAGTGACACATGTATGACAGTGTATACCAGATGTTCTCGTGCCTGCATTTTGCAGTGGTTACATGTATCCTCTTTACGTATACTATACCATACTATATAACTAATATATATATATATATATATATATATATATATATATATATACACACACACACACACGTAACGTCAGCATAGTATATGGGGACATGATATAGCACATGTACTTCTATATGTCCAATCTACAGTATATGGTTGCATAGTATATCACTGGTATTTTCCAGTACATGGGGGCAATATTGCACATGTATATGCTGGCATACAATCATGCTTGTATATTGCAGTATCTTACAATATATGGGCACATAAAATAACATGTATATATGTTCAGACAACAATATATGCTTCCATGGTATAGTCAGTATATTAAAGTATGTGGTAGCATATGATAATGTTGTATTATAACGTATATGTGGGCATGATATAGTCTTATTTGCCAGTATCCTACAGTACATGTCGGTATATGATGGTGCCATTATATGCCAGCATCATCAGACTGTAGACGTTGATATAATGTTTGAATATGCCGGTATACTACAGTATATAGGTGTATAAAATAACATGCATACAGTATATTGTGACACGGTATTGAACATTATCCTAAAGCATATAGTCATATAAAATGACACATGTACAGTATATTATGGCACAGTATAGTATTTGTATAGATCAGTAACCTACAGTATAGAGGCATATAAAATAAGTACAGTATATTGTGGCACAGTATAGTATGGGTATATATCAGTAACCTACAGTATATGGTGGCATTATTTCTTGTTAGTATATTCCAATATCCTACAGTATTTTCCAGTATGGTATTGTCTTAGTATACGTTAGGATCTTACAGTATATGGATAAAGTAAATAACGTGTGTGTGTGTGTGTGTGTGTGTGTGTATATATATAGCATATTATAATATGAGAGTATGCCAGTATCTAACAGTATATGGTGACGTAGTGCAGCATATATGTTGGATACTGCTATACATCTATACTATACTATACTACCACGTACTGTAATGTGAGTATATACTGTAGGATACTGAATATGTATATGGCCTATTGTGTGACAAGTTAATGTAAAATACTGTCCTATATACCAACACTATGACACCATATACTGCAGCTTAATCATACATATATACCATACACTGCTATAATGTGGAATCTGATCTTTACATCCTTCTATATAAGCTGGTTCCCCATGTACTGAAGTGATCTACGCCAGGATGTTATATCATACCATTCTATATATAATGTGACCATATCATGTGCTATATGTATCCCTGTATATCTTACTGTGTTTCTATTTATATAGCTTGTGACTATATATGTATGAAGGTATATTACATTGGGTCTCTATAGGTAGCCGTGTGTGGCTATCCTATAACCATATTTTTAGGATTTGCTCCACGGCTCAGCACTATTTTAGTACAGTAATACGTAATATACGTTCGCCGCAGGCTGGTAATATCGCCATCTTTTATACTTTACCTCCTATTATGTGCTACAAAATAAACTGAGAGAACAGGATTATATGACAGCGCAGAATTAAAATATATATGGTTTATTTTTACCCAATAGATAGTGCCCCGTACTGCTGCAGGTTGGCACTCCTTGTACCTGTCCGCTCCTATTATATCTACTGCTATATACTGCAGTGTCGGGTACTTGGAAACTTCTCAATGTGCTGCAGTATGGAGAGGACAAATAATAGCATTTAACCCTTCATTCATTCAGTAACATTGCCACCTATGACCTCTGCCATCATAATAATACCACTTATGTTCTGTGCCCTCATAATGTTACCTATGACCTCTGCTCTCTTAATAATACCACCTATGTTCTGTGCCCTCATAATGCCACCTATGACTTGTGCCACCATAATATTGTCAGCTATGACCTATGCCCTCATAATGCCATCTATGTGTCATATGTGCTATGACCTATGCCCTCATATCAATTTCACCTATGACCTATGACCTCATAACAATACCACCTATGCCCTCATAACAATGCCACCTATGACCTATGCCCTCATAACAATACCACCTATGTCATCATATCAATTTCACCTATGACCTGTGCCCTCATAACAATACCACCTATGACTTGTGCCCCCATAATATTGTCAGCTGTGACCTATGACTTGTACCATCATAATGTTGTCAGCTATGACCTATGCCCTCATAATACCACCTATGACCTCATAACAATGACACTATGACCTGTGTCCTCATAACAATACCACCTATGACTTGTGCCTCCATAATATTGTTAGCTATGACCTATGCCCTCTTAATACCATCTATGCCCTCATAATGCCACCTATGACCTGTACCCTCATAACAGTACCACCTATGCCTTCATAATCTTGTCATTTATAACCTCATAACATTGCTAGCTATGACCTGTGCCCTCATAATAATGTCAGACATGATCTAATCTCCTATAACTTTTCCAGCCATGGTCTATGCTTCTGTGATGTTGCCAACATTTGGTCTGTGCCCTCATAACATTGACAGTCATGATCTGTGCCCTCAAAATGTTGCCAGTCATGATTTGTGCCCCCCATAGCACTTCCTGCCATGATCTGTGCCCCGTCATGTTTCCCGACATGGTCTGTTTTCCCATAACATTGTCAGCCGTATTCTGGTCCCCGTTATGTTACCCATGACCTGTGCCTCTATAATGCTGCCAGCCGTGGTCTGTGTACTCATAATACCAGACCACCACAAACCTTCCAGCTGCAGTAACTAGTGCAGACCCCAGTGACCCCATAATGTAGCCAGCCATAGACCATATCAAGCAGCCTATGAATGAATGTGACTGCCTCAGCTGTCATACAATGGTCACACTAAGTGCTACTTCCACCCTTCCTGCCAGTGCCCTCTGCTGGTTACATACGGTAGAGGTCTAATATGTTCATACGCCCAGAGCTATTGGATAAATGTAGACACTACTAAATAATAAGTTCAGCTCTGCTACATCTCATGCACTACTTGTCAGCAGCTGACAGAGCAGCTCCCCCTAGAGGATAAACTCTTCCGGTAAATATACAGCTTTGGTTCGTCGTTTCCCGTTGCTAAAAAGTGATGCTACATAAAGATCTGTATCTGGGAAAGTTGGGTGATGAACAATATGGCTGTTGTTACTCTCCTGACATGTCCATTGTAGTAAATATAAAAGTAAATCATTCTGGGGTATCTTTACTTCTAACTCTACAACGTGCGGTTCCTCTGTCATTCCTCCCTGGAAATATATGAATAAATTGACAAATGGGTGCTACTGTTTCCCTCTCCAAAGGGGTGTTACCTTACAGAGTATAACACAGATTGGACAATGTCATAGTGTATAAGGACACGTCCCAACTGATAACACACACTTGTCAATTTATTCCGAAATTTCCAGGAAGAATAACAGAAGGACGACACAACACAGAGTTATAAGAAAGGTGTCAGGGAGACAGACATGTTAAGAGAGTATCAATAGTATCAATTCTGCCTATGGCTATGATATGGCGGCCATATTGTTGTCACCCAGCTTTACCAAAACCAGAATCTTTTCTGTTGCATCTTATTGACTCAAGGACTTGTATATACTGTAGATTTTTCTAATACCTTTGTCAGCCCTGGTATTGGCTGGCGCCGTCATAATCTGCTCTTAACCTGCGACCATGCCCACGTATTTTGTAATGACCGATTAGATGCCCCCTTCCTGTCTACAAGCAGGGAAGCCAGTGAGCATTTAGTGCATTATTGGGATAATCTTTGCCCTGTGCAGCTGTGCCTTGTGTGAATGCTGATGAGAGGATTACAGCTCCGGCAGCGGCGGAGTACCTAATAGAAGCCGTACAATATTGACTAAATGCACTGAAAATATGGATGGGTTTACCATGAAATATATCCTATAAATATAGGAAGTGGTGAGGTCACAGGTCAGTGTAATAATATAGGATTATTTGGCTATTAACTCTACTGTCGTGTAACAATTTTATTAAAGGGGTTGTCTTATCACAGCAACCCATTTAAATGAGTGGCGGAGCGGTTCTGACTATTGATACCACTAAAAAGCCAATTTTTCTAGGTAGAAATGAGGCTGTTTGTTCATTTCCCGCACAGCATCCACTACTGGAGAAAAGTGGCATTAGCAGCTTAAAGGGGACCTTTTACCAATCCTTACACTTTGCATCCATCTTTAGGCTTTGCATCACTAACTTGGACACAGTTGGAATTTTTTCTCTAGCTCTTACTATTCCTGAGCAGTCAGTGCTGTCATTTCAGTTAAATAGGTGGGCGGTCCCAGACTACCTGCTCCAGTTAAGGACCGCCCACATGAAAACAGATGACATCATTGTGTTGAAATTAATTACACTGATTGCTTGGGAATGGTGGAGGGTAGAGAAAAAATTCCAACTGCGCCAGAATCAGTGGAGGGCACCTATTGGCTCGGTCTAAATGATAGTAGTGAAGGCAGAGCAGGAGCCACCAGTGGATTACATTCATTACATGGAAAGGGGCATTCTGGGCCTGTAATATTAATGACTTCTCCTTAAGATAGTTCATAAATATCAGATTGGTGGAGGTCTAACAATCAGACCCCATTGACTGCAGTATTCAGGTGAGTGTTGTGTCCTCTTCACTGTATACCAAGCACAGCACCATACTTTGTGTAATGGCCATGCTTCGTATTGCTTCTCAACTTCTTCACTTGAATGGCTGTGGCCTGTAAAACGGAAGCAGTGCTATTGGAGAAGGGTAGATATTGGAGTCGGGAGTCAGAGAGGGGTAGATATCGGAGAAGGTAAGGTATTGTAGTCAGAGAGGGGTAGATATTGGAATCGGAGAGGGGTAGATATTGGAGAAGGTAAGATATCAGAGTCAGAGAGGGGTAGATATTGGAGAATGTTAGATATCGGAGAGGGGTAGATATTGGAGTCGGGAGTTACATATCTGAGTTGGAGAGGGGTAGATATCAGGGAAGGTAAAATATCGGAGTCAGAGAGGGGTAGATATCGGAGAAGGTAAGATATCGGAGTGAGAGAGGGGTAGATATCGGAGAAGTTGAAATATCGGAGTCAGAGAGGGGTAGATATCGGAGTTGGGGGGTAGATACCATAATTATAGGTTAAATACCCACTTTTGCCCCATCCCAAACTTGACACTGATTAACGGCCCCTTTATTAACCCCTTCCCCAGCAACACAGCACAACAGCTCATCCAAGAACTAAGCGTCTAACCCACATTGAATCAATTCTACAAACTCCAGACAAAAACCAAATCCCACGTATTAAATTGCCACCTCCCCCATTACCATGAGAACATCTCCAGGAGCCCCACGCTAGGTATTTCCTTGACCTGGCCGGTAATGACCTGATGTGAAGCATAACCGTGAGGATTGATGCCTCCCCTCCCTCCCTTAAATTGTTATTGCAGATAAACCTCCCAGCTTTCCCCTTGTGTCTGGAATCCTGCTGCAGACCAGATGTCAGGCTGTAGGGAGAAGACACATCCGAACACAAACTACTCCCCTACTCCTGAAAGTAGCAGGGAAGAAGCAAAGGGGATGGCAAACTGCACACTGTAATAATATGTAAAGTCCTGGCCACTCTCCAGCATCCTCCGCCTGCAGGAGTTAAACCTGGTGGCTGCCAGCTCTGCAGACTGTTTGGAATAGTTGAGATGCTTTGACACTCAGGGCTGGATGGCAGGAGAGGCAGTTTACAGTGTAATTCATATGCAAAACTGCACTATAAATTTCCAACCTGTCTGTGTTGCTGTGGCACCACTAAGCACTCCATCAGCATACAGTACAGTAATCCTGCCATCTTTGTTTGCATTGCAGTGACTCATCAGAAGTCTGTCTTGTACCAACACTGAAGGCATTATTCTGGCACTGATCTTCCTCTGTTTTCTAAAGCTTCAGCCCAGAACTGGCATTTACTCCAAGTCTCTAATCAAAGGAGTCTATTCATTGCGGAGAGCGAGCTGAATGTTAATCTGCATCCGGCCAATTCATTGACATGCTATGTACTGCCGTGGACATTTTGACTTGCTAAAATCTTGAGACAGAGTTTTTTTTTTTCTATATATTTTTTTTAACCTCCTTTTTTCCCTCCGATGGGCGCTTTTTTATTTTTTATTTTTGTTTTCATAGTGACGGGCTGAAAGCGGGACGACGAGGAGGACCTCTGTCTCTTTTTTTTTTTTTTTCTCCAACCCCAACTTGGGACCAGTTTTGGAATTTTAAGGTAGGTTCTCGTGCTGGCGGACACGTAGAAGTTGGCAGCTCTAGCCCAAGGTTTGTTCTGTATGTGTCGGTGTATGTGTTAGAGTCTGCAGACACAAGAAAATGGGACATACCCCCCCCTCCACCAACACCACCTCCTCCTCCTCTTGCCTGTCTGTCTACTGTCTCTATTCTCTTGCACCGTCTATTTGCTGCTCATCTACTCAGGGACACAATAGTTTGATTCTTGCCCCCACTGGACAGAATATGTTGAGCTATTTCACGGATATATTAGCCTTTGATCACTCGTCCCTAAGAAGAGGGGCAAAGCCGGTGCCCATGCAGGTGCCCGTCAACCCTGGCTATTGACTCTTGACTTGTGGTCAGTATACATGGGAGGGTTTGGGGTTTTTTTTCGCATGGACTGTTGGGCTGGTTAAGTCTTTGGGATTATTGCGGGGTAGCGTTCACACTTGCTTTTTTTTTTAATGCAGCAAAAAGGCAAATCTTATTAGAGCAAGTACCAGGGCTATTGTCCTGAATTCGCCCATGGCGAGGCGATTTGATGCAATACTATAACACAGACTGGGGATACTGGAGTTGTTTTCAGTGCAAGATATTAAAGGCTCTATGTGAGCTGCATCGCCTTAGATCCAGACACTGGCGGGCAGGAGAGGAAGGGGGGGGGGGATGCATTAATGGGCTCATGTCTGACTTGAAAAAGCATCCTTGCACTTTTGTCAACTCTCCTTTTTAAATCTTCACGGAGTGGAGATCATAGGAGTCTCCAGACAGAAGTACAGAGGTGCTCGTTGCTCCACGCCCCCCCCATATACCCCCCCGAGCCACCCAGTGGGTATTAAAAATTTAGACTCCTCTGTTCGCACTGCAGCATGTTCTATAGGATGTAATGCCCACTCAGATCATTTCGGAGGCAGCAGTGCCACATAATTCAACGGGAGCCCCTCTCTGTCCTGGCACATCTCCGCATGGCATGTTTACGTCCCAAACACTTAAAATCGGGTCCCTTTTTCTTATCGTCGGAGCTCTCCCAGACCCGAAATCTTACCGGACGGGGGGAGACGATCTGCAGCGTGTAAGTAAAAGACCACTGCATGCTTACACAGCCAGCCGCCAGACCTGCTTCTGTCTCCCTGTGACATCTCCATTGTTCATTTTATTCTTCCACGTTACTTGAGATTGTTAACCCCTTCTGCACCCAGAGGGACCGAGCAACGCCGCGTCTCCTCCGTGGTTTTGAGAGGGTGAAATCTGGCTGGGCTGGCGACGGCTGGAAGCACATTGCTATTGCCGGTCTATAAATCAAAAGTTTACTCGTTATGCAAATGTTTATTCGGATGCTGGCGAGAGGCAGGAAAGAGTTAACGCCTTACAGGGATGACGGTATTGCGATATAGGAGTCCTGACGGGCACTGTGCATTGTCTGAGGTGTTCGTATGTTGACATATATGTGTGTTTGTATGTGGTCATGGCAAAGCTTTCCTTCACCTGGGGCAATGATTCAGTTTTTTTGCTCAGTCCTAAGACAGAGTGGATTGCCGGTGGCCCCACGTACCCAGGGTGCCCTGGGTACATGTATATAACTTATATGTTATGCATATGTATGTGATATAGAAGATGTTTTTGTATACCACCACCACACGCTGTAGCACTGCACCCGTATCCATTCCTGTCCTTAGTGGGGCTCATCATTTCAAGCAACCATTCTAAGGTCAAAGTTTTATAGGAAGCCAAATGACGTATCTAGACTCCCATATGAATTTTACACTTGGTCAGTTTCGAAGACCCCAATGGTAATAGTCAGTGCCACTATATGTACTTCGGCAGCTTTGATACCCAAATGTAGCAATAATGGGGATTACCTTTGAGAAGTATCTTGATTAGTTGGCACATTTCCCCATCCGTCTGCCCTGGCATCAGATTAGAGCTGCCCAGTGTGGTGCCCTTTTTAGTGGGTGATTGACCCCACGGCTCCAGTAATAATTGGCATACGGGACATGTTATTTCGGTGTCATGAGCGTTTAGAACCCCCTTATATATCTGGCAAGGGAGGTCAGAAAATCGGCAGAATTTAACTTTTTAACTACCTGAGATTTGGCAGCGATATTCATTAGGACTCCGGAGCCGATTCTAGCAGAGTATATGGATATCCATTGTGTTGTAATATGTGGCAGGTGGGGAAGTGGCTGAGGTTCCCATAGGCGTTCACTGTCTGTAAATTCTTTATTTCACTCCTGATCCCTGTAATATCATGTGGGATATTTCTATAGTATTGGATGGATAGATATGTGATAGATGAAGACCTTGAGAAATAGATATTTGAGAGATAAAAAGAAAGTGAGAGATGGATATGAAGTAGATGGACAGATAGTTATAAGAGAGAATGATAAAAATACATAAGTAAATGATGGAGTGATAAAACAGAAACAGATGAAAAGATAGATGGATGGATAGATAGATAGATAGATAGATAGATAGATGGATGACTAGGTAGGTAGATAAACAGAATGATGGATAGATGGACGGACAGACAGTTATAGGCATGGGCAGCATATCTGGAGCAGCGCCTCTTCCTTTGAGTACTCTTTGGGACCTACTGCCTGGTACCTGGGATTTTTACCCACTATGGGTTTATTAGTATTCACATGTGCTGCTGTAGACAGACAGATACATTAGACGGATATGGCATAGATATATAGATGGATAGAAATGACATGGATGGATAGATAGATAGATAGATAGATAGATAGATAGATAGATAGATGTAAAAAATAATAAAAACAGCAGCACACCAAAGGTCATATATCTAGTGTGTCTTTAATCCAAGGCGACGTTTCGGTCCCATCTGGAAAGGTTCCAAAGGAGACCGAAATGTCGCCTTGGATTAAAGAAACACTAGCTATATGACCTTTGGTGTGCTGCTGTTTTTATTATTTTTTTGTATATGCTGGGAGTGGCCGTCTTCCCAAGTGGATTTGCACCCACACATTGAGTATTGCTGTGTTGCTTTGGACTTTTCTCAGATAGATAGATTGATTGATAGATAGATACAGATAGACAGACAGATAGATATGAGATAGATATGAGAGAGAGAGAGAGATAGATGGATAGATATGAGATAGATAGATAGATAGATAGATACTAGATGGATAGATAGATAGATAGATAGATAGATAGATAGATAGATACTAGATAGATGGATAGATAGATAGATAGATACTAGATAGATGGATAGATAGATAGATATTGTGACACAATTTTGGGAAACAGACAAATTCCTTCCTTTCAGCCCTGCTCCCTGTGGGCTCACAATCTCATTTCCTCCGCTCACTCACATACATACACACAGGGGCCGATTTCATGGGCAGTCAATTAACCTAATAGTAATTGGCAGGAACGAGACGAGTTTTCAGTCCTTCTTACTACAATAAGATTTGCTTCACCTGTAGTTTCATCCGATTGTTGCGTAAGTGGTTTTGCTCCGATAACGTTCCAAATTAACATTCAGATTTTTTTGTCAATGTTCCGATTTAACGCTGGACGTCTATGCGCAGAATGTAGAATTATATTTCCGACATATTTTAGCATTATAGGAAGATGATGGGACAGGATCGAGCAGACAAAACATGTTTGTTGAGCAGGCGAATTCATATTGCTCTCTGTTATCAGCCAGGAGTCAAATATGTTGCTGCCCCCATATATACAAATACAGATGTGCCAGAGATGACCGTGTCTGATTTTCCAGTAAGTTACACCTTTAAGAACTAGAAAAGAGACACCAGAAAAGTTTTATCACCATGGTTACATCACTCCTTTCAGTAAATAACAGAAAAAATCCCCGAATCCTTGACAGAGAGCGGTTAAAGGTACAATTGTCACTTCAAAAAATATGTGCCCCCCTTGGCTGGCATGATGTATGGCACTTCCCCGTCTGCGCCGGGCGGTGTTTTGTTCAGATGATCTTTCCACCGTGCTCCTTCTTAGTCGTGGCTGGCGAGATGAAATGAGTCAGTGCTGAGTCGATGAGTGTTAACATAAGTTGCAAATCCACAACATATTGCATGTGTGAGGCGTAATAAGGAGACGGAACGATTTACAGGCTTTTTGTGTGAACTTGGGCTTTCCACCGAGTTCCATGCCAGCACACATAATAATTCTCCATCTGCTCTCCGTAAGTTTGGAGCTTCAAGACTCTAGTTGGGGACGTTGGGAGAAGTTGATCTTTTTTTTGCAGGGTTCCATCGAGATACGAAGTTGTCAGACTACCACGTTCCAGACGCTTCTGGCTTGGCAGAATATTTAGGAACTACTTATGGCCAGGAAGCACCTCATGTGTTTGGGCTAAGGACTTTTCAGGGTGCAGATGTTTCTTTTGGTGGACACCCTAGAGAGTCCACAGGTCTTGCCAAAAGTAGCGGGTTTGGCCAACATTTATGTAATGGGTACCAGAATTTAGTCAGGTTTCTCAAACCCAAGATAAGATAAGATAATCCTTTAATAGTCCCATCATGAGGAAATTCAGTATGTTACAGTAGTTAGTTGGAGTGTACCTAGTGGTGGACTGGTCAAAAGTACCAGAAGATCCTTTGGTGGGCCCAGGTTCTAACACCGTAATGGTCCACCAGAAGACGCCCAAATTTGAAGGTTGCCATGGTCTATTTCTTAGGGGTTGTTAGAGGGCGAGCGCCAAGATTGTTTTATTTGGTGGGCCCATGGAACCTCGGTCTGACACTGAGCATACCCGTATTGGGGAGGTGATTAAATGGTTGCAGTACACTTTGGCGAGTGGGTGGCCTCTGTTCTTGACCCTTGAGGAGCCATTTTGCTTGAAGAGTTAGGGAATGGTCACGGCCCTCTCATCTAGACGTGCACTTTTTGTGGTCTTTCATATCACTTTCATTTTTTTCAATATCTCAGGCAAAAATTCTATTCTGTTGTAGAACTACAAGTCACAGTATCTTAGATTTAGGGCTCTTCACGATCCGTGGAACTATGGGTATCCTGCAAGTCAGAGCTTGTCTTAGTTGGTGGGCAATACTCAGTTGTCAGTCGTCAGTTGTCGTAGAACCACAAATTCCAGCATATCTAGGATTCTGTTACAAGCCATCATTCATTATCCAAACTTACTAAAAATCTGTTGCAATTCCCAGAGGTGTAACTTGAAGCTCCTGGGCCCCATGGCAAAATCTGTATTGGGGCCCAGGAGCCCCAATACAGATGGGGGCTCCTGGGTCCCCGCATTATCCAGGGCTGAGTAGCGGTTACCCTAATAGCCTCTATGGTTTTGCCCCTGGTAATTGCACTGTACAGTTTAATAAGACAGGTTTTACTTGCTGGGACTTGTAGTACCTTAGAAAAATGAGCACTTGAAGTCCTGATCTGCAATGTCTGTGTCATACTGGCAGGATATGCTGTGACTTCTAGTTCCACGAGGTCTGGAAAGCCTATTAAATCTTATGTGGCAGGAGACAAACTCAGCTCTGCTATGTGTGTGTCTACGCCACGTCTGCCTTGCATGTACTGTATGTACTTGGATCTTCAGTGACTTGGCATCTGTTGACACTCATGTTAAGAGCCCCCATTTGATGTGTAGCGTCGTCTGACTTCAGAACACTCCGTTACTAAAGCAAATTAATTGTATAATTAGACTGTAATCACTCCGAGGCCGGGATGCGGTAAATAAAATTACGTGGGGATTGCTTTCGCTTACGTTTACCATTTATTTTATATAATATATATATTTTTATTATTATAAATTGTTCACTCTTGTGCGATGTATTTTATATGTTTTTATAGTTTTTTATGATTCTTTTTGTTCCAGACAGCAATGCTTGTTGAACAATGCCATGACCAGTCACTGCTCGTCTACTGTGTTTGTGTTATATCTGATCCCGGGAAAGTAATATAACTGCCACCCAGCTTTCTAGAGTCCAGAAGGGAACATTTGCTTTGTTCTGTTTTCTTTTTTTCTTTCCAATTCTCTTTATATTTGAGGGATTTTTTAGCATTTATTTATTTATATGTGTATACTGCAGAACTGTCACCTCCGATAACTCTACGTCTGCGAGCGCGCGGCTCCTGCTCAGGAATGTATTCACATGTGGTAATGCGGCAGTGGAAGTATCTTTAGCGTTGTTTACTTCCGAGCTACTTGTTTTTATGCTCAGCTCCACTAAAAACGTCAAAATGTAGCCAGGCAGAGCATCCCACAATCCCCTACCCACTTAGTTGGGGAGATTTTCTTGGCTTTGTGGTCTTGGGGGGTTTTGTCTTACTAAAATGATGGCTCGGAGGGAAATCTAATTATTGATGGCCTCTATAGTGGGCTAATCTTGTCAGACAGTGAACTATATGTCAGTTTCCTGTACCCCTGTAAGTGTGACATAAGGAAGCACAAAACACTAGTATGCCAGGTACAGCCACAGAGCGACACATGTGCTCCAACAGTCAAGTGGTGGCCACCAGTTCTCTCCATTGATAAGACCCTGTCAAACATGACCCCAAATCTCATCTTTCTGTACCTATGTAAATGTGACTTAAGTAAGTGGAAGTAAGAGGAGGTCGCCACTTCACCCCTCTTGGACCACATGTGGTATTTTATGGCAGTGTCTCCAA
The DNA here is from genome assembly GCF_031893055.1 of Leptodactylus fuscus. Classification (NCBI taxonomy): domain Eukaryota; kingdom Metazoa; phylum Chordata; class Amphibia; order Anura; family Leptodactylidae; genus Leptodactylus; species Leptodactylus fuscus. The sequence goes on from NC_134275.1 coordinate 40,735,284, forward strand.
TCTCAGTCAACTGGTGACCTACAGTGGTCTGTAGCAAGAGGTCCCTGTCAAAGAGCAACTCATATCTCAGCCTCCTGTACCCATGGAAATTTGACCAAAGGAATGAGGATCCTCCAGTGTACCAAGCTCTAAAATAATAGTGAGACATGGCCACAATATGACACATTTGGTCCCACAAGAGTCAAGTGGTGACCATTCGTTCTCTCTAGTTAAAGGGGTTTGTCAAAGAGTACCCCATATCTAAGCTTCCTGTACTCGTGTTAGTGTGTCATATGGAGGTAGGACCTTCCAGTGGGGCTGGTTCAGATATAATAATGAGACCGCCACCAAACAAATGGATCAAGCCTAGATGATGATCCATGGATTATTGTCCCTGGTGGGCCTGAGCCTCACAGATCTGATGCTGGGTTTTACAATGTACTGTTAGTTTTGCATGGACTTAGATATTACTTTATTTTGAAATTTTTTTACTAATAATTTTTTGTTGTGGTGTTTGTTTTTTTTTGTCTTTACAGATGTGAACGGTCTCAGCCACGATTCTGTTGAATGTCTCTGTAAGCAAAATCCCAGCCATGTCACAGATGTTACACATTGAAATACCCAATTTCGGGAACACTGTCTTGGGTTGCCTGAATGAGCAGAGGCTCATGGGACTGTACTGCGATGTCTCCATACTCGTGAAAGGTCAAGCGTTCAAGGCACACCGCGCCGTGCTGGCAGCAAGCAGTCTGTACTTTAGAGATTTATTCAGCGGGAACAGCAAAAGTGCTTTCGAGTTGCCAGCCACCGTGCCACCGGCATGTTTTCAGCAGATCCTCTCTTTTTGCTACACTGGAAAGCTAACTATGGCTGCCAGCGAGCAGCTCGTGGTCATGTACACAGCAGGATTTCTTCAGATCCAGCACATTGTTGAGCGAGGTACGGACTTGATGTTCAAGGTCAGCTCACCCCATTGTGACTCTCAGACTACTATGATCGAAGATGCCAGTTCGGAACCACAAAGCCCCTGTAACCAGACGCAGGCCGCTACGGTACCCTACGTCATGTCCCCTTCCATGCCCATCCCTCTCTTAACCAGAGTGAAAAATGAAAGTCTGGAGGGCCAACCCATTGCCATGCCCAATTTGCCGGGCAAAAAGACGTCAGAGACCCAAAATAGAGACAGTTCTGGTGGGGGTGTTACAGCTGTTGTTCCGACAAAAGTTCCCCGTGTATCATACTATGGCATGTCTAGCTTAGCAGCACTTTTTCCCAATGTACAACAAGTACAATACTCTCAAGGGGAACGCACAAGCCCGGGGGCCAGCAGTATTCCCACCACCGACAGCCCCACGTCCTACCACAATGAAGAAGATGAAGAGGACGATGAGGCCTATGACACCATGGTGGAGGAACATTACGGACATATGTACATTAAATCTACTGGTGGCTATTCAGGTACTTTCTTTTTGTTATTTTTGGTAACTTATTCTATGTATGTATTTAAAAATAGAGCGTTTTATACCAGTCGAGAGTTGCTCATTGTGATTTGGTTATTTACAACCAATATGTGTTTGCTTTGGTGGGCAACCACCTATAAGTTCCATTGGCATTGGTGAATACCAGGACAGCGAAGTGGTTGGATAACCAGTGACCCCTGAACTCAGTCTATAGCATGAACTGGATATAAAGACAACAAATGGGTTTGACTCCATAGATCTCACTTCCCCTCAACTTGAAAAATATGTCAAATAATGGTACCAAATGGGTAGATTTTATCAATATATCCAGAAAATATGTGTCCTGAATTCTACATGTAAGGGATTTTTGCACCCGACTTTGGCCATAATGTTAACAGAAGAGGATGAGTATTGTGATCTTGTAGCAGGCAGTGACCCATTCTCTCATATTATAGTCAGGAAACACTTGGTGCTATGGGACTGATTGTGGTTGGATATGTGAGGTTCCCCATGAAGTAGTGTAGTAGAGGGAGCACACTCTTATAGAACTGCAGGGTATACAGGAGAGGAGTGTGTCGAATTTGTGGCAGGCAGTGACATGTTAGCGAGAGTAGGACTCTGTATGATAGAGTAAGTAACGGAGGCATCAATTCACAAGTGGAACACATAGGTTAGGGTCACCTAAATCAACCTATCTATCTGCGGGGTTGAGGAGATGTGCTGGGTTCTAGTGACGACAGATTCCTTTTAAGGGTAGTTGCAGGTATTTATCAGTACCAACCAGACAGGAGTAGTGTCTGGTCATAAAGATAAGATGTAAGAAATGATAATCCTTATTCACACAGAGTTTTTTGGTTAGGAATTTGGTCAGGAAACTGACTCAAATTCCTCCTCCTAAAAACGCTTCACCATAGGACTGTATGGCTAGCTATATATTACTCATATAGCCGATTGTCTTGTCTGATGGTGAACTCTATAAGACCCAAAAGGTCCCAGCAAATATGTAGAAGAAGAAAAGGGGTTCTGAGAGCAGTGTACCAAGTGAAGACTGCGACAAACTCATCCGGAACATGTTTTGTGTATCGGACATGGTGGTTGATTATATTAGATTTTTATAGGAGTGATAAAATGTAACATATAAACCACAAGGTGTGAAATGCTGCCGCCATATTTATCAGGCTTTGTCTGAATCTGAGTATATATCCTACTAGCATCTGCCCACGACTTTGTCTGCGGGTTGGTGTTGGCGCTGAGCTGCTTATATTTAGCCAATTGCTGTTGTGGATGATCTGCCTGCTCCCGCATCTCGGCTCTGCTACATCGCTGCATATGTGCAGCATACTCAGTTGTATGTACATCTCTGCATATGGAGAGCGTACTCAGCTGTGCTACAGCACTGCCTAAGCTCTGGTACATTTGGCCATTTGGATTACAGAGGTGTTCTTATGTCAGTGTCTGAGCAGCTTCTGTGTTGGAAATGGCTGAACGGATGTTGCAGAAATTTACCACAGTTCGATCAACCTGCTCCTGCGTCTTGGCTCTGCTACATCGATGCATATGCATAGGATACCCAGCTGTATGTACATGTTTGCATATGGAGAGCCTAGATAGGTGTGCTACAGCGCTGCCTAAACTTTTCTACATCGGGCAATTGTGATTACAGGGATTTGGTTATGTGACTGTCTGAGCAGCTTCTGTGTTACAAAGGGCTGAACGGATGTTGCTGAAATGTGCCAAAATTCTCCCCCCTCCCCCATCACAGGCAGAACAACTCATTCCCTGTAGTACTCACTGAAACTCTACACCCGATATAGTCCTCTTGCCCGCACACAGCCTGCACGTTCTGTAGTCTCCTGATCTTCTATGAGACTCCATTTTCTTCAGCTTTCACACTGTCCAGCTTCATCCTATATAGCTCAGCCCTCAGAATAGCGTGTAGCTCCACCCACTGCCTAGCATGAGCCTATCTGAGAATGGCTCAAGGACCTGTGATGATGTCATCACAGGTCCTTTAGTGTAGTGTGAACCTAAATTCCTTCACTGCGGTCGTGTAGTGATGTCATTTACCGGGATAAAAAGTAGCCTATGTTTTAATCGGGGTTCCTATCTATGTATGTGGCAAATTTCATGCAAATCCGTTCAGCCGTTTTTGCGTGATTGAGGAACAAACGTCCAAACTCACAAACTTTCACATTTAATATTAGTAGGATAGGATGTATACAATCATCTTGTACATGGCGACAGATTTTTTTTGTGTATATTTGCTATAGACATCTAGATGAATTATTTAACATTTTATATTGCTCTGGTATTATGTATCAGTTAGAAAGGGTAATACTTATTTCCAAGACTCGTTACCAACCCAATAACCAATCTATTTCCTTATGATAACTTTCCATGCGACGACTTCTCTATTTCCCCACGACAACTGCTCCTTTTCCCCAGAACAAACAGTTTATTTCCATCACGATATTGTATAATTTTATTTGTGAGCAGGTTTCGAGATTTGCTCCGTTGCATGAGGCCGCGTCCACTTTTATACATGGTCTTGTATAGCAACAAGGATGTTTGGAGGGGCAAATATTGACAACTTGGGACTACCTATGCATGCAGGAGACATTGTTGGTCAACCCAAAAAATGTTTTCTGGTAATCTGTTATTCGATCATATGTATGACCCATAAAATGCCAAAAAATGTGGCTTAAAGTTAAAAATGAAGGAATAGTGTTTCTTTGAGGATCACAACCTGATGAAGACCTCACTGAAGTTAGTTACTTCTGAATTTGCATGTAGACCCAAAAAATTCAATAGCATTAGGCACATCCAGTCTTACAATGTAAGGATATTATTTGTGGGACCACCAACAATACGATATAATAGGAATTCTTTGTAATCACTTTAGGGCTCAGTTGGTGGAGACATCTGGAATGACTTTGTCAATGGACATGTTGTGGTCAGGTGAAGCAATGGACACTGTAAACTGGAAAGTTTGAGGTTATGATGTTGAAAGGTGGCCTTCACCGCCTGTCAGGTCTGAAGATAGGCAGATGGAGAGTATTTGGGTAGGTTGTAGAGTCCTAGTGGGTCAATGCAGGTGTTGATGTTTTTGCAAATTGGTCAGCGACTTAGACATCTAGGTATAGCTTGAGATTTTGTGATCTCCTGGGTTGTTGGACGGGATCCTTCAGAGAATTTGCAGTGAAGCAGTTGGTCAGTAGATCATCCTTTTCTTCTGATCTCCTTTGTCTAGGCAGAAGAAGATATCGGACAGGGACACTTTTGTTTATGCAGTAGAATATCAAACCAGGGAGGAGCGTGGAGGATGTCCTGATATATCTGCAGACAAGTACAAGAGCAGTAGCCCATCTTCTAAGATAAGATCAGTCATTTCTTACGCCTTGAGGTCTTCTGTACATAGGGCACGGATGAACTTGTGGTTTTAAGGGGTTAATACCGGGTGTTGTGCCCTCACCCAGCCCTCCGGTACGCTGCCTGCCGATTAGACTGTGCTGTGGGATTAGTAAGACTTCCATTTCCTTCCTTCCTATGATAATGCAATTTTATCACTTGCATTAAGCAGATGTTCTCACAAGTCAACATATCAGGTGGATGTTACCGAGATACAGTCCTGATCCTGGAGACCCGAGATCGCAGGTGGTCGAAGAAACGGTTGAGACATCCTGATGACTTTTACTTTTAAAGAGCCAGTAACCCGAATAGTTAGATCCACTTTGTGCCATTTCATAGAATATCATTTTTTCAGGGGATTTTACCCCATTACATTTAAAGAGATGAAGTCGCGGTAAAATATGCAAAAATAATCGATAACCTGCAGATTTCAAATCTGCAAATCCAGACAGAAAATCTGTGTCCCATCTGATATGTGTGAACATACCTCAACATCCTGGGGTACGTTCACTTACCATGAATAAGTCTGCTCAGTCTTGGTATTGCCTAGTCTGGATACAACTGTAGCAAACCATCAGCTGTAAGAAGTATTAGGTCAATACATGTTCAAGCAGATATGTCCAAAAGTATTGAGGAATTTGTGCAGAAAATATATAAGAAAATAGCTTTTTATTATAAAACGACTTCATTTTTTTTAAAACAGGAAATCCCTATTAGAATATGGCGCTCCTAATGTGTCAGGGGGGCGACTTTGACCCACATGTCTTAAAGGTCCCAGGGTGGAAAGCCTGTTGAAATTCAATACGTAGTAACCATAATATCTACAACTTCCTGCTAGTGCCTGGAAACCGTCAGCATGTAGGATTACTGCTGAGAATGGAATATATGGCCTGCTACTAATTGCTTCTCAGCCAGTGATTACAATTGGGAACCCTTAAATTTTGTCTTACTTCTGAATGACACCTTGATCAAATGTGATCCTTTCTCCAGTACAGAGAGAAAACTGGATTATGTGAGTTCCATATGGCTGTATTATGTGGATTCTATATGGCAGTAAGTCTGAATTATGTGTCAGTATTATGTGGGTTCTTTAAGGTAGTGTTCTTTGGATGATGCCTATTATTTGGGCACTATATGGTGGTATGTAGACTGTATATAGACTTATACTCTTAGCACTATATGGCGGTATTATGAGAAATCCTTATAGCGGTTGGTGGACCTATGTTGTAGTTTTATGCAGACACTTTAAGGGTGTGTTATTTGGATGCTACATATTATTTGGACACAATGTAATCTTATTATGTGCGCTGGTTCTCTTGGTTCTACATGGCGGTGTTGTGAATTCTTTAAGGCAGTCGGTGGAGTTAAGTTGTATTACATGGGCTTCGAATGCTGCATATTATTGGGCATTATATGTTGGTATGTGGGCTACATATAGATGTATTCTCTTGTCATTATATGGCGGTATTATGAGGACTAAAATTGTGTTTTGTTTTGGGTTTTTTTGCCATCTTCAATCAGGGTATCACCAAAGGCAAATGAATTCTTAAAGTTGACCATGAGCGACCAGATATTCTTCTGGCGACTATGATCAGCTATACCAAGGCTGTGCCATTTGGAGATAAGTGGCCATCAGGTCAGATCTATCCCCGTCCTTGAAGCGGTTGAGCCATGTTTGCTGTTCCTAGCACTAAGCAGCGTCTGTTTGTACATAGGACGGGTAGGGATTGTGCTGATTTCCCTGTAATACTCCCGTGTTTGCTGTGATACGTTGCGGTAGCAGGATTTAATCTCTGTGTCCCTGCTATACAATAAGCACTAAGCTTTCCTCCTGCTACTGCTTCTATTTACTCGGGAGTTGGCCCGGCCTTTACACAACAATATTCAGCACCAGCAACGGCTCTGTGTGTCTAGACAGGCAGCAAAGTCCTCTAATTATGGGCCGAGAGCGGCCACATCCGCTGCTGCTCACTGTTTACATGCTACAGCTTTGTTCCTATCCTCATTATGTAGCTTAGCAAAGTATCTAGCGAGACCGATTTAGGCAGAGGTTACCGATTGTAGCAGTGCTGAGGTTGCACTATTGCCTATTAATCAATTCACGGGGCAGATTCGACTCTTGATCAATTCGCTGGGCAGATTCGGGCCTTGATCTTAAAGGGACTGTCCAGGTTGTTAAAAAATAAAATCATTGTTACAATTTTTTTTACCCCCAAAATAACACCGCTTAGGTGTGTCTGGCACTGTCAGAGTAAGTTCACACAGGTTTTCTGGATCTGAAGTGGAGGCCCAATGAATGGGCCTAGTGCGGAGGAGGGAGTGTCTTCAGGCCAAATCACAAGGCGACTCGGCCTGAAGAATGAACACCTCGCTTCTTTTTTCCAGGAGCCAGAAGAAACGGCTCCCAGAAAAAAGACCCGAGCGGCTCCCATTGAATACGGCCTCAAAACCCTGATCAAAAAACCCAGTGTGAACTTACCCTCAGAGTGCCAGAGGATTCTCCTATAGGCTAAGGGTGTAACACAATAATAGTGCAGCACAAGAAACCCAAATTTGAAGGGTACTATGATCTATTTCTTTTGGGTTTTGGACGGTATTTTATCTGGCGGGCCCAAGGTACATCTGTTTGACACTGGTGTCTGGTGCTGCAACTCAACTTGGGTTGAAGTGAATATAGCTAAACTGACACAACCCAAGGGCAGGAATGGTATGATTTTAGGCCAGTGGTCCTAATGCTACCATGCAAAAAAGTTATCCTTCCTCCGACACAGAGAGCCAAATGGTTTAGGTGGCCTCCATATGGCAGAAATATGTGAATTCTATATGGCAGTATGTAGGAACTATGTGTAAGTATTTTGTGGGTTGTTTAAGGGTGTGTTATTTGGTTGCTGTGTATTATTTGGGCACTAAATATTGCTATTATGTAGGTGTTGTATAGAAGTATTCTCTTGGCACTATATGACGGTATTATGTGAATTCTTTATGGCAGTCGGTGGAATGATGTTGTAGTGTTATGTGTATTCATTAAGGGCATGTCATTTGGACAATGTTTATTATTTGGGCACTATATGGTAGTATTATGTAGGCTTCATATAGAAGTATTCTCTATGGCGGTATTATGAGGACTAATTTTATGATAAAACTGTAAAATCTGTTTAATACATTGGTCTTATTTCCCAGGATGCTGTGCATCGCCTCGCCATGGAGCTATTCTCCCATTGTGGTTACAGTACCAGACGGTTGTCCAGACAGTATTTAAGAACGAGAGCAATGCATTGTGGGATTTCTGAGTACCGTTATACTAGGCCTCATTTACCAAAACTGGACAGTAGAAAAACTATCCTTGTTCCCCATAGCAACCAATCACAGCACAGCTTCCATTTTGTCAGCAGTTAGGGATAGAAAGCTGAGCCCTGATTGGCCATCAAGGCCAATTTATCCACATGATTTGCTAGGTCTGACATTGGGTTGCGATAAATTTCTCTCCACGTCCAAGGGCAACCAAACTGTGCTTATAATAATGAGTGCAATGGAAGACAGGACTTACAATAGCAAAACCTGTACAAAATCTGTAACCCAAAGTCATTGTAGATTTACTCAACTCCTTATGAATGTTTCAGCCATAAAGTGGCGGCTAAAATAGAGTTACATAGAAATGTTAAATATTTAAAGGGCTTTCCAAGTTTATACAGTAATGGTCTAATAGCTACATATGCCTAAAACACCAAAGAGCCTCTGACAATAACTCCCTGCTTAATGGTGTAACAAGCAACCATGGCATCCCATAGCAAAATGTGGGATTAGGTCCTACTTCGGCAATAGCAACATTAAGCAGCAAGTTTACAAATCTAATAGGATAATATACACAGTGATGTCACAGTACAAGGCTAATACACACAGTGATGTCACAGAACAGGGGTAATACACACAGTGATGTCACAGTACAGGGATAATGTACATGATGATGTCACAGTACAGGATAATACACACAGTGAAGTCACAGTACAGGAATAATACACACTGTGATGACACAGTACAGGGATAATACACACAGTGATGTCACAATACAGGGATAATGTACATGATGATGTCACAGTACAGGATAATACACACAGTGAAGTCACAGTACAGAGATAATACACACAGTGATCTCACAGTACAGAGATAATACACACCGTGATGTCACAGTACAGGGATAATACACACAGTGATATCACAGTATAGGGATAATACACACTGTGATGTCACAGTACAGGGATAATACACACTGTGATGTCACAGTACAGGGATAATACACACAGTGATGTCACAGTACAGGGATAATACACACTGTGATGTCACAGTACAGGGATAATACACACAGTGATGTCACAGTACAAGGATAATACACACAGTGATATCACAGTACAAGGATAATACACACAGTGATGTCACAGTACAGAGATAATACACATAGTGATGTCACAGTACAGAGATAATACACATAGTGATGTCACAGTACAGGGATAATACACACAGCGATGTCACAGTACAGGGATAATACACACAGTGATGTCACAGTACAAGGATAATACACACAGTGATGTCACAGTACAGAGATAATGCACACCGTGATGTCACAGTATAGGGATAATACACACTGTGATGTCACAGTACAGGGATAATACACACAGTGATGTCACAGTACAAGGATAATACACACAGTGATGTCACAGTACAGAGATAATACACACCGTGATGTCACAGTACAGGGATAATACACACCGTGATGTCACAGTACAGGGATAATACACACAGTGATGTCACAGTACAGGGATAATACACACAGTGATGTCACAGTACAGAGATAATGCACACCGTGATGTCACAGTACAGGGATAATGCACACAGTGATGTCACAGTACAGGGATAATACACACAGTGATGTCACAGTACAGGGATAATACACACAGTGATGTCACAGTACAGGGATAATACGCACAATTATATTATAGCACATATTATGTGCACATTAAACTGTGACATCACAGCGCTAGGAAGAACAATGTGATGATGTCACACTATGGAGATGATAAAAAAATGAAAAGTTATTGTCCTTTTCCATTGCCCATAGTTATCAGTAACAATACCTTATGACTGAATGGCGATGGTTCATTTAGTTGTTGGACCCCATGGTGGCTGCTTTCCTGCTTCCCTGGTGAGGATACTTATGTGTCTACTGTTCCTTTGCCAGCTTTGCTGCTGTCCTCCATTGGCTGTCACTGGACAATCCTATGACCTCTTATCCTGGGCCTGTTATTTTTACGTTGATGACGGTATGGACAGGACCATGGTTCCAAAATTGGAATGTAATGCTGTCCAGAGACCCGAAAGGGGAGAACAGCACCTGACGAACATTGGGGGTACAAGTGCCGAGCGTATTTGTTATTTTTTGTTATATCTAGCTTGTTGGAAATATCGGAAAAGGTTATGGTATCCTTACAAAGGTTTGTGACAAAACCGCGGTCAAGTTCCCTGGCCCCATGGCAACAACTTCTTGAGAAATGATTCTAGTGGGCCCTGAGGATCTCAATATTCTATATGTATGGAAGGGTATCCAGGGAGGGAAGAGTTAATGTAAACCAGCGGCGTATCCTAACATAACCCCGGCGCGCTTTGTGGTTCTCTCTGGCTGACAACGGGTAAACTCCAGAGATGATGTTTAATTGCACATGCAGCCTGGCAGATGGTTTGACTTTTCCACAAGATCTGAAGTGCTGCTGAAATACGAGTATTTATAAACCATGAAAGTTGTGACAAGAAGCGAGGTCTAAAAAAGGACAGATAAGGCCAGTTACAAGACAGGAAGAAGAAGAAGTTCTGCTCCCTTGGAATTTATAGGAATGAAAAATCCAGGGAGGAGCTGCCATTTAGGAGAACATCATGTAACCTGTTCTGTAATCCCTTATATGCCGCAGAGATTAACCTGTCATTTCCAGTCCTGACAATTTCTTCCATCTGACAGAGGGCAGTTAGACTTGTGGAGGGGGCGGCGGAATTCAAGACCAAAGAGTTAGGCGCTGTGGACCCCATGAATCTGTATGCAGTTCTATGCCAGATTGGATGCAACATGACCCCACATATCCTCACTCCCAATAGCCCCTTTTGTAGGTCCCTGTTGTTTGTCATTGTTCAGCCGGGGCCTATCTCCAATAGCCGCTGTAATTTCACTTCACAAAATACCGCCATATAGTGCCAAGATAATATTAATATATGCAACATATATATATTTTATATATAAATTACAGCGGCTATTGGAGATCTCAGGGGTCAGTGGTGGCAAGCCCACTGTAATCATACATGATGTGGCCCCGGCTGAACAATGACAAACATATATATAATATATATACACAGCCGCATAAATCATTGTCATATTACTCCCATAAATTGTATAATATACTTCCATATAGTTCAAAGATAATATTAATACATGCAACATATATTACCGTATACAGCCTATATATTATTGCCTTATTACACCTGTAAATTGTGTACATATTATACTGCTATGTAGTGTCAATATAACAGTGCCATATGTAGTCTATTTATTATCATGCTACTCCCATAAATTTTGTGTGTGTGTGTATATATATATATATATAAATAATCATCATATAGTGCAACTATAATACTTCCCTATACAGCCTATGTATGATCGCCATGTTAATCCCATAAATTGTATATATGTATGTAATACATATGAGAATAGCAAGATAATACAGCCGTATTGATCTTCTATATTATTACCATATTACTTCCATAAATTTTGTCAATATAATACCTCCATAGACGTACCACTATATTGTCTCCCTCTTTGATCTAGAGCATGTATAAGCAGTGACCATGTATTTCCCTATACACTATGGAACCTTTGCAGGGCTTGGCACGACCATGATGCTTTACGGTGAGGAGCTACATTAGAAAAACTTCCTTTAATAGATGCCCCTCCATGGATTCCTGTGCAGTTGGAATTTTTTTCTCTAGCCCCCACTATATGCTAACTAGGCTCCCTAATGTCCAGTGGGTGATGTCAGCCAGGAGCAGGTAAGGGAGACTCCCCCTTTGCCTTCTCCTGCCCAACACCACCTACTAGATATTAGAGAGTCTATTTGGGATATCAGGTAGAAAACTAAGTGCATTGATTGCTCAGGAATAGTGGGGGCTAGAGAAATAAATCCAACTGCGCTGGAATCTGTGGAAAGAGCTACAGTTTGCGGTGAAAAATCCTCTTTAAATTGAGACATTTTCCCGTTCCTGACCCCATAATTTACACTGTGGGTAGGGCTGCAGTTTGACAGCTTTGCTTTGTAATGCTATGGACCTCTGTTGCCATATTGCTGTGCAAAGGCAGAAGCCTAGTAGTCCCATTTTTACCATGTTATATGTAGATTTTTAATATATACCCACTGCTCTGTTGGTAGCCTGTAGAGTTGGTGGGCACCTTGGCACACACAGTGATGCCCCAAACAAAGGCAGAGAAGTATTTGCTTTTAGACGGGTGTAAGTCAGGATGGCGAGAGCTATGTTTTGTTGAGGAGACCATCCCAGGAATAGCTTTCCTTTGTAGTGTCTCACGTGTGACAGTCTTCTCCGATATAACTGATCTTTGTTAATGTAGACCCTGGCACTTTGTACAACAAGACATCTCATACACTCTTATGCCACATCCTGGCCAAACGTTACCGTCACCCATGCTTACTTTAGGATGGTTTATGTGTGTATAATATGTGCAAACATTGGCAGGGGAGCCTACCCATAAATACCCTGCCTCAAGAGCAGCCTTTTGGCAATAAAGTGGACCTGTCTCCCAAATACAATAAGAGCTGCCATTTTGCTTGCAGTAGAAAAGCTCATTGTTATAGGTAGACCATGAATCCTCTGTCAGGGCCCTTGGAGATGTTCAGGGGTCACTTGGCCTGTTTGCAACTCAGTCTTATTCAAGTGGGCGCCACCTACTGGTCAGATTATTGTAAAACTGGAAGCACAATGCTAGTAGAGTGATGGACTGAATCTCTGTCAAAATCTTTTCTTTCTTTAGAACCTGCCCAGATCCTATACATATAGTATACACATCACCAAGGCTGAAGAGCTTGCAATCTAGAGACTATGCTAATACTGGGAATGTCCGAGGGTACATGAATTGTGTCTTTTATGTAAGGTTTGCTGAAGAAAGTGTCATTGTTAGTGCTGGTGTTAGTATTCTGCTCGCCGCGTGCAGTGCCCGGCTATTGGTGTGCGCCTTTCATGGTCTTTATTGAGATGAATGACGCCCTCGGCATGTTCTCAGCTCGCTGACCCCAGGGGCTGTTTACACCCACTTCTGCACTATTGTTGCACTTATATAAATTTCCTATGACCCGTAAAAATTTGCCTGTGGTTGCTGACTAGCTGATGCAATTCCTGACTTCAAGTCTCTCTAGTGGTTTGTTATGGACCTATTAGGATTTTGGGCTTTGGGTCTGGGGGTGACTGGAACCCTTGGCTATGACCCTCAAGTGTCTTGGCCTGAACGAGTAGTGTATTTGCCATGGAGATGGGCCATGTGGTTGCTATGGGGCCCGTAGAGGGAAGATCTGGCACTTTTTCCCAGAATACCATCCCTTGATTTAGGTTGGCGAAGGGATCCAAGATCTAATGAGTTAATGAGATTATGAATTGAGGGAAGATGGAAGAGGGGAAAGGGGAACATTACTTGGGCACCTCACCATATACCATAATGGGTACCTGAGGCTCCTCGTCCTATAAGGATACCCACAGATCTATGTTCTCTGTGATGTCATCCAGCTATAACAGGACAGTATGAGATGAGACCCAGATGACGGCCAGATCTTCGATTTGTCCGACTGTCTGTCTATCTTTCGGCATAGCTCTCTAATTATCTCTCATATGTTTCAGTATTTACATCATATGTTTATCTCCTATCTGTCTCTTTTTTATCTCATCTGTCTCATTATGTATATATTTGTCTATCTTCTAGCTTTCTCTCTCTCTTTATCTCATATCTGTCTCTATCTGATATTTCTTTATCTCATCTGTCTCTCTTTCTCATGTGTGTCTCTATTTATCTGCTATATCTTTCTGTCTCATATGTCTCTATGTATCTCATATTTATATTTATCTGATGTCTATCTCATATGTCTCTCTATTTATTGCATTTCTCTCTCTCTCTTTATCTCCTATCTGTCTCTATATCTGTCTGTCTACTCGCTACACTCTACTCAATATGGGATTGCCATAACATGGATGATCATTGTAATTTTTGGCCCTAAATTCAGATTCTGGGGTTGTTCCTAGCAGCAAGCGATAAGTGTGTTGATCTTGGGGGAGACAGTGACCAAAGTTGTGATGATTAGTGTGGACAGGGCTGTATATCTAGAGACCATAGGAAAATAGTGAAAGGATCAGGGCTCCAGCAGCACAGAGTATTTTACGATATTAATGTGTTGTTTTGTCAGGATTAGTGACCGGTTGACGGACAAATTGATCTTTGAGAAAATGACTCCGTGTCTGCTATTGTGCGGTACTGTTTGGGTCAGTATTACTTTTACATTACAGCTTTGGCAGATGGACGGTGGTTATGGGATAGTCCACTAAAGCCTTTGTGCACTTGGGTTGGTGCTTCACACAGTGCCAGGCTTAAAAGCACAACCTAGGACGCAGGGCCCAAATATTGGCATTAGTGGAATCGTGACCTATCAGACATTTATGCCAATTGTCGGGATATCCTTAAAGAGATACTATAAGTGTAGTCTCCCACGCCTGTGGACTGTTGAGCTCTGTCCTAATGTCCCAATGGTTAGTCCATCCCTGGCTAGAATATCTTGGTGCTAAATAAATAAAATTCTAATGAATATTACCAATACCAGAGTACTTGTGTATGGCGCAGTATAGGACCATGATATGTTTCTTATCAGCGATTCTTGTTTTCCAATTAGTGGGACAGGAGAAAGCGGATCAAAGCCAGAACTCCATGGAGAATCGCTCCTGCGTCCTAATCCGCCGAGACTTGGTGGCACTTCCCGCCAGCCTGATAAGTCAGATTGGATACCGCTGCCACCCTAAGCTCTACTCGGAAGGAGACCCTGGGGAAAAGTTGGAACTGGTTGCAGGTAACAATCCCCTTCTTCTGTAGTGAACTGTGTTGACTCAATGTTGCTCTTCTGTGTATTGATTTTTTTTTTTTCCTAGATTCGATTTATTTTAGAAGATTGGGCTGAAATAAATGTTTGCCTTGGTATCCAGACAAAAGCTGAAAACTGAGAGGAAAGGGGTTAATGGGGTGAAGTGGGGGTGGAGTGTTGGGCAATTGGATGTGGTCTTTGTATGGACTACAGATCATGAGCAATGTCCTACACAAGATCCCACCTGAAGCTATCAGGCTTATGATGCGTAACCAGTAACATTCTTGGTTTGGTGACATCACTAGTGGCATCTTGAGTTGGAAACCAGTTTTAACCAAAATCTGGAAGAAATTTTCTTTCTCAATGGAAAATCATTTGGATGCTGTTTAAGATATGGTGGCCATAACCTTACCTTACTTATTGAGTTTGTAGGACCACGTCTGAAGGAAGGATCTTCATTTTTTTGGCTAGATGTACCTTTTGGCCACTGGCAGTCATTCAATATGGATTGGCGACATAGTACAAAATAACCATTGGACTTGATGAACCAGTGTCTTTATCCAACCTCATCTACTATGTAACTATGTAACCATAAAAAATTATTACTTAAAATGCTCGTATTTGGTGCACCATGGTTTCAGACCAAGAGGGGAACCAACAAACTACATGTTTCCAGACCAAGCTGGACTCCTCTTCAGGATAGCATATACTCACTGCCAAAAGAGGTGTCATCTAGCATTTACTACCCCATCCATTTGGCTGCAATGGGTGTAGGGTGCAGGTGAGGTTGGATGAGGAGCATTGAAATCTATAGCAGACACTTTAGGCTACCTCCTCCTAGAGCCAGCATTCTCACATGAATATACATAAGATCTGGAGTCTATTGTGTTTGTTGCAGATGCTATCCATTCTGGGTACAGCTTGTACCTGGTATCTGCAGGCGATCCGGCTCGCCAGCAGCAAGCAATTAGATAGGACGCATTGTTAACAGTGACCATGGGTGGTCTTGGCAAACACCTCCAAACATAGACATTATCCGGGGGACGCTCCGTATCCAGACTTCAGGTTTATCCTTTCTAAGTGGCCTCTCCTAAACTGTCACATCCACTAAACAAGCCTGACATCCAAAGTGCTGTGTACACTTCCAACAAAATCAATTTACTTGCAGCGCACAATAGCCCGGGCACTGTAAATGGTTGTTAGCATACAGAATACCAACACTCGTAATGCTGCTAGAATATTCATTTTGTTGCAGTTTACATTTTATGTGCTGCTATTAAATGTGACATGGGTTATTTTCACAGTGAGGCACAACTGTAAATCGTGTCTCGGCACACCTGTGGATGAGGACAATTTGCATTTTTCAATCTGCGGAAGGCAGATTAATATCTCCAGCTCATAATACATGTAGCGCCTGTTTTATTTCCTCTCCCCTGCATTAATATCACCATTGGCAGGTGTTAGGGGCTCTTTATCCCCCCTCCTACTTCCTCCCAGAAGCCAACATATTTTTTGCTTTCCAAACCTGTAGCATTAACCTCTGAGGTGCCTGATAAGTGCAATTAAACAGTAGGCTTAATTATGAGAGTCCATTAGAACTATCACTACTACTACCACTTCTATTTTTATTACTACTGTTATCACCACTACTGCTACTACCACTAGCCTTGTCCTAATAATACCACTGCTACTGCTTCTACCACTAACCTTGTCCTAATAATACCACTGCTACTACTACCTCCACCACTACTGCTACTACCACAAGCCTTGTACTAATAATGCCACTGGTACTACTACCTCTACCATTACTGCTACTACCACTAGCCTTGTACTAATAATGCCACTGCTACTACTACCTCCACCACTATTGCTACTACCACTAGCCTTGTACTAATAATGCCACTGGTACTACTACCTCTACCACTACTGCTATTACCACTATCCTTGTACTAACAATACCACTGCTACTACTACCTCTACTGCTACTACCATTAGTAGTACTGGTACCACTGGTACTACTACCTCTACCATTACTGCTACTACCACTAGCCTTGTACTAATAATGCCACTGGTACTACTACCTCTACCACTACTGATGCTACCACTGCTACTACCACCAGTACTAGTACTATTGCTACTACTAACACTACTCTTTGTACCGATGATAATAATAATACTACCATCACCACAACTTCAACTACTATTACTGCTACCACCACTATAAATACTAATAATACTACTACTATTGTTACTACTACCACCACTAAGGCTGCTACTAATACAAACACTAATAATACCACTACTCCTACTACTTTTATTACCTCCACTACTCTACTGTTACTTCTATTACTCCTACCACAACTATAAATACTAACACAATCCCTTGTACTAATAATAACACCGTTATTATTACTGCTACCACCACTACAGCTACTAATAGTCTTTGTACTAATAATACCACTACTATTACTACCTCTACTACTACTGCAACCACCAATATGAATACTAACCCAATCTCTTATACTATTATTACCACTACTACTATTACTGTTACCACCTTGTTCGCTGCTATGAATATTAATACTACCTCTCACACTATCACTAACTCGACTACCACCAATATGGATACTAGCACTACCCCTTGTATGGATCATACGCCTAACCCCACTATTTATACTACCACCACCAGTTCTGTCACCACTCCTTGAATGACTACTACTGCTACTACCCTACTAATAATACCAGCATTAGTACTACTAATACTACCACTAATAATACTGATACTACTCCTACTACTAATACTACCACTAATAATACCGATACTACCCCTACTACTAATACTACCACTAATAATACTGATACTACTCCTACTACTAATACTACCACTAATAATACCGATACTACCCCTACTACTAATACTACCACTAATAATACAGATACTACCCCTACTACTAATACTAGCACTACTATTTCTCACCTCCGGTATCAGTGAAGCATTATTCTTTTACTGTATCTATAAAAAATTTCCATGACCAATATGTCCAAAAATTTGGGCAGTGGGTATATGGGCACTAGACTTGAGCCTCTGATAAGGTTGTTCTTATCGTGCTACACCAAAATCTCTGGGATGTGTAAGATTAGGATAACATGGCTTTGTTTTTTAAAAAAAACAGCACCACCTCTCTCTATGGGCTTTGGACCGGTACTGCAGAGTGACCAGAATCGGGCTGCAATACTACGCAGCCTTGCTGAATAAGTCTTTTGGCAACCCAGTGTGTTATCTGTGCATTTAGGGAAGATGCCTTTCCCCCCATACACATGGCTTAGCTGAGTATGCATGTGTTCTCAATAGAGAGGGTGGTAGACCGCTACCAGAAACAGAGTCAGGAGGCCTCATAAACAAGATAGGCAGGTTTGTCCAAATTTGCCCATCACCTTGTTCTTCCCATATTAGCAATCTACGTTTCTGATCCGACCTTCCCCTTATAGGCGGATACAGGAAGTAGCTAGCTGACAGCCATCATTTACTGCCCCAAATTTAGTCACAGAGTCACCTAGCTTCCCGAAACTGCATAGACCCTTCTTTTTCCACCTTCACTCCATCATCTAGCCTCTTTGGTTTTGCAAAGACTTGCTTTTACACTGTATAAGTGATGTAGCCCCAGTACCCCTACATGTGTGATACATCCAGCTCTGCTACATCTCTATGTGTCCTTTATAGTTGTCTCCAGAGATGATGAAGAATTGAACCGATATATAATTTCTCTTTACTCTCTAGCATCATCATGGGACACATTTATTGCAGTATATAAATTCTCGTGCCATGGCATAGCATCAGAACTACTGCATAGGGTCTGACGCACGTGCTGGCACAGACTTTGGCTTTGTCCATTCAGTCCATTTTGCTTACCCGTCAGATCTACTGTGCATTATGTGACTCCTGCCTCTGCAAAACCCTTACGTTCCACATATAAAAGGGTGATAAAAATGTCTCCTTTTCCCAGTGCCACCTTCCCCGTGCTCAGGAATGCCATTCAGACAGCTGTTGTGCCCGCCTATAGAGTAGGGTGAAGCTGCCTGTGTTATAATGCAGACACCCTCCCTATCTCACAGTGTGCATATTGACTTGACTGGAGGGGATGGAGTTCCGCTCCTCTGCAGTCAGCAGTATATAATTAGAATCAATACCCGCAGATCTCTGAGCTGCCGGTCTGTGTGTGGGAGTTCATTCAAGGTAAAGAAGACGAGGACTGGGGAGGGGGAGGCAGAGCGCGCTAACCGGAGACCATTGCTGGCTTTCTGATTCCATCGATTTATCGGTGACTGTGATTTGTAAAAAGGTTCAACGTCGGCCTCTTCATCGTCTCGAAGCATCCTTCCCCACCCCCCACCGGCTTCTCCTTAATGGAGTGAGAAATTATCATTTTCACCCTTAGTTTCACATGACGATGGGGTTAACCAGTTCGGCTCTAGAACTGAGCGTTGGGGAAAGGCAGAAATGGTGATGTCAATGGTGGTGTAGACGAGATCAGAGATATTGCCTGGAATAAAACAAAAAATATCCATTCTTTTCAGAAGTGGCACCATCCCGATCCATAAATTATGTCTTGTCTTGCAGCTTAGCCCCCTTTAGTAGGTTTTGCAATACCGTACATAACCAGGTGTGGTGCTCTAAATTTAAGAAATAAATTACAAAAAAGAAATAGAGGATATTTTTTAAATGGGTTAAAAAGCTGTCCATCATCTTCTCCTCAACTCTGCAGTAGAAAGAATTTCCGGCACTCAAAATTGAAGCTTCCAGAAATGTATATTTATTTACATCTGACAATAGTGAACAAACATTTCTGTCTGTTATAGACCTTCTTCAGTGTGTCGGTCAATAAATGGAAGGGTGAAATGGAAGCCAAAGTAGCAGGTATGGAGTCCAGGTTAGTACTCCATCTGACCTGGACTCCATACCTGCTACTTTGGCTTTCATTTCACCCCTCCATTTATTGCCCAATCACCTGAAGAAGATCTATAACAGACCGAAACGTTTGTTCACTATTGTCGAATGTAAATAAATACACACTTCTGGAAGCTTCAATTTTGAGTGCCGGAAATTCTTCCTACTGTAGACTATGGCCGTGAGAAGTCTTTTCCTGGCACCTTACACCTAAGACTGAGTGACGTTGTACTATTACTATAACGATTGCTTCTCCTCAACTCTTGGCATGCTTCAATAATCACTGCTGTACTGATTCTGGCACAATTGGAATTTTTTTTTCTAGTCCCCACCATTCCTGAGCAATCGGTGCTAATAGTTTCAGCACAATTAGGCTCTTTCCTGTCAGGTGTGTGGTCATGGGCTCTAGCGCATAGTTTGAGACCCGCCCACATAACAGTATAGACCCTAATTAACATATTAGATCCTAAAACTAATGGCACTGATTCCTCAGGAATGGTGAGGGCTAAAGAAAAAAATTCAACTGTGTCAGAATCAGCAGAGCGCTGCCTATTAACGGATGGAATGAGTTGGAGTGGGTGGAGGTGGGAAAAGGTCCTCTTCAACTCTTCGAGGAGCCTCCTTTAATAACATTACTTCTTTTAATCACATCATTTATTATAATTACCTTTGGATTGTGTAACATCCTACAATTCCATTCAGCTGTCAAGATCTGTTCATCCTGAGCTCCTGGTTTTTTTCCTTTAAAGGACTTGTCCAGAATTGGAAATATGAAATATCACACCACCCTTGTCCAGAGGTTGTTTCCGGTATTACAACTCCCCCATCAACTACAGTGAAGCTAAGCTGCAATATCAGTCATAACTTGTAGACTGATAGTGTGCGGTTTTCTTTTTTGGGGGTGGGTGGGGTAGGAATTAGCCATGTATTTTATTTGTTTGTTCTTTAAACCTGGATTGCCTTTCCATCCCATATGCTATATACCTACATAGGCCGGGAGCTGGGCTGAAGAGGCCTGGTGGATTGCTGGCAGAAATTTGTTATAGGTGCAGTGTTGGGTATCATTGGCACTTTTTGGAAGGCCATCAAGTCCAAAAATAGTTTATGAGAATATGAAGAGGACAGCTCATGGTTTTTCTGTTTGTATTCAGGGGAAATAATCTTTAATAACTCATGTTTCCTTAGGTTCCGGAGTTTATATCACCCGAGGACAACTCATGAATTGCCATCTTTGTGCAGGCGTGAAACATAAGGTCCTATTAAGACGACTCCTCGCCACTTTCTTTGACCGGTAGGTTCTGGAGAACTGGATTCCTTTTTTCCATCTGTAAGATATCGTGCAGCCATGTGAAAAAAAACACATTGCCCCATTGAGTAGGCATGTCTCATTTATTCCCCCACCTCAAATTTTGTTGTGGTAGCTTTGCGACAAGTTTGAAGCCTCCATAGAAGACTTAATTGAGAGGCCATCTCTCCAGACCTCTCATGTAAACATCTACCTCGTCCTAGTTGGTCAGGGTCCGAGAGGAGAGGGAACCTCATTAGTCAGGCAGATTTGATTTATAAATGTCTAAGATGAGAAGAACCCACCAGTTCAAAAAACAATACCACCAACGAACGCTGGAGCCTTGAGGAGGACCTCTCACCACCGCCCTCCACCAACTCTAACTCTTTGGTTCTTTCAAAGCTCCTCTATTTCCAATTGAGTTGGAATTTTTTTTCACCCCCATCGTTCGTGAGCAATTGGTGCTGTTAGTTTTATCACCCAGCATGTTTGTTTAGGTTCTGTACTGTCAGGTAGGCTGTTCCAGATTATTTGCTCCAGCCAAGGTCTTCCCACCTGACATATTTGGTGGTGAATCTAACAGCGCCCACGGCTCAGGAACAATGGGAGCAATAGAAAAAATTCCAACTACATTAGAATCATTGGGACAGTGCCTATTGAAGGATGCAAAAAGTTGGAGTTGGTTGAGGTTGTGAAAGGTCTTCTTTAAAGGGATTCTAGAAGATGAGAAAAACATGGCTGCTTTCACCTATCCATGGGTTGAGAGTGTTATTGCATCA
The DNA here is from genome assembly GCF_031893055.1 of Leptodactylus fuscus. NCBI lineage: Eukaryota > Metazoa > Chordata > Amphibia > Anura > Leptodactylidae > Leptodactylus > Leptodactylus fuscus. Next base: position 40,757,300 of record NC_134275.1, read on the forward strand.
CAACCTGACTCCTTTCAAAAGTCTGCGCTGCAGATGTGTAGCTGCAGAAAACCTCTGCGGCTAAAGCTAGCAATGATCTGAGCTGGACTCTACTAGCAATTGATGCAGGATATGGACCATGCCATTTCACTGGTAGGGGGTGAAGCAAAACGGAAGCCTGCAATTTACCAGACACATCCAGTGGGCAGGTGGGGCGCTGTTGCTTGGAAGAAATTGATCGTGTTTTTGTAATCTCTTATAACGTACATATCCAAATCCAAGCTGAATTTTTCCAGAGTTCTTTATGGCGCAGTCATTTTCAGATAAAGGCGACAATAAGTCAAATGTGGTTTTATTCTCCATTTCTTGCAGTCAGGGATAAGTGTCTAATTCTGTCTGCCCACAACCCGACTCTCAGCTGCAGCGCTCACATCCTCACTTTAATATTGTCTGGCGTAGCTGGAACCCTCGGAGTCACTGACAGCATCACGCTGTGTCCAATATGATTAGATATTTGTATAAGAAAACCTCTGCAGCTACAGCTAGCAATGATCTGAGCCGGACTCTGCTAGTAATTGATGCAGGATATGGACCATACCATTTCACTAGTAGGGGGTGAAGCAAAACGGAAGCCTGCAATTTACCAAAAGCATGAGATTAGGCATTGAAGCATTGCTTAAAGGGGTTTCCAGGATCTACATACTGATGACCTATCACGTCCTCATTCCTCACATGGCCTGCTTGCAGTTTAATCCCATTCTATTGAATAGAGCTGAGGCACAGTACCAAGCACGGCCGCTATACAATGCACAGTGCTGTGGCCAATCAGCCATTTTTCTGCTGTTGCCACTACATACAGTAGACCTAGATGGAAACCATCAACAAGTTGCTTGTAATAGATCTAATTTGCTTATTTGCCTTACTTAATTGGGTTGTTAGCCAATCAGACTATTTAGAGGGTCATGGCTTTGTAGAAATCGGGCAAGTATGTTAACGATTGTTGAAGCAATACGAAGATCTTCTGTTATCCTGCTTGTTGATGGTTTCCACCCTTTTTTCTATACTACTTCATTGATGAACTGATGGTAATGGTCAAATGTGATAAATAGTAGTGACCATTTGGGGTCTTTGCCGTGATCATCTCACCTGCTCTCTAGTCCTGTTTTTGACCTGCTGATATTTCTTCATTTTAGGAATACCCTGGCTAATAGCTGTGGAACAGGAATCCGCTCCTCCACCAGCGACCCAAGTAGAAAGCCTCTGGACAGCAGGGTTCTCAATGCCGTAAAGTGTAAGAACATATTATTTCTGCGTTGTGGTAGGAAAAAGTTTAAGCGCCCTCGTCCCTTACACACAGTGGTGGCGGCCATATTGTAGCAGCATGTGACCCAGCATGGACTGAATGATGCAGATTTGTAATGGCGGCCAAATTAAACTTGATCAGTTGCCTTCATTTTACAAATCATTGTCCAGAATACATCTTGCAAATCCAACACAGGTCAACTCCGCTTTAAAGGGTTGGGTCATGTATATCAAATGCATGCTGGTTTAAGGGGATGGTTGACTTATGTTTTTACTACCGTCATCTCTAGATGTTTGTGTATATAAGAGATTGGGTATTTTTTGCTTAGTCACTAAAGATTACTAGTTTTATACACAGGAGTCCTGATCCGACCTCTTAGAAGTCTATAAAAGTAACACTCACTTGGTTTATTGCTGCGGGCGAAAGGCCTACATGATAACGTGGGATATAATATGTTGAAGAAAATCTATATTTGTCCTGAGCATTGGGCGCCTCCTTTATTGACATAGATATGTACGCCTATCTATTCATCTAGGGTATAGACTTATGGGGGCAGGGGGGATAAGATCACTGGGTCACTATAAAATCACCCTACACAGTGCAAAATGGCAAACCTAGGTGGGAGGAGCATTACCATTGGACCACGGGCTGTCACCACCACTCACAAAATTTCAGCCTTGATTCATTTTGATGTAGTGTTTCTGTATGACTGTAATTTTTTTTACGGTATTATAATACTGCTCTAATTTTTTGTATTGTCTCTCCAGTATATTGTCAGAATTTTGCACCAAACTTTAAGGAGAGTGAGATGAATGTCATAGCCGCAGACATGTGCACCAACGCCCGCAGGGTGCGCAAGCGTTGGCTCCCCAAAATAAAATCTATGTTGCCAGAGGGTGTGGAGATGTATCGCTCTGTCATGGGTGCCACAGCCACTGGGGTCACACTAGAGTCTGACTTCCAGCAAAGTCCAGCCCAGGCGTTTGAGCAACGAATCTATGCAGAGCGGAGAAGCGATTCTAGCGCCATAGTATCTTTGAGAACTAACACGGCAAACATTGACCTCACCAACAACTCCAACCCTCCGTTTGAACAGACCCCGGAGACAGAGGGGGCAACAGGTTCCGTCATCCAGGAGGTAGGTGGCACCGATCCATTGGCATCCGATAGCCAGAGCACACCTCCACCACCATTTGAACAAACCACCGGCTCTACTAGCAGGCCAGAAACTCCGGCGAGAAGACAAGACGCTGCTTACAGTGGGACTTTATAAAAAAAAAAGAACGGAAGAACGAAAGCGTCCGAGCATCCAGACGGTGACCGATAAGGGATGTGTAATATTAGCACTGCTTGCATGAATTACTAATACAAAACAAATGTGATCAGCCACTTACCCTCAGAACTGCTACTTTTGCCTGACTAAAATGTGATTTTTATTCTGCTTGTATTAAAAAACAAAAACTAAAAAAAGAAAAAAAACAAAAAGAAAAAATATGAAGGAAAAAAATAATCGCATTCGTTATACTGTAAATTACCGGGTCGGAAGTGGCCTCATTAGATAAGAAGACAACAAAACGGGCTCCTTTTTAACAGAACTTACTCTAACGAAATGAATGCATCCATTAGATTTTTTTTCTCTTCCAGCCAGGTTGGACGATCTATCATCCAAAAAGCACGTAAGAAAACAAAAACTCAAAAAAATAATATAATCAGCGCCATTCATCTGTTCATGGGTAAAACAGATGTCACCGTCACTTACATCAGTCATTCAAGGTAGAGGACCTAATGGAAATTGGAATCCACAGAACAAGTTTAGGTGCCATATTGAGGCGTTTTTGTACAACAGAGACTATTGGGTTTTTCTCATTCCTTAGTTTACTTTTTTTCTCTTGCATTAAGACTAATGTAACTGCTTCTGACAACTGACGATGCAGTCTGGCTTGTTTTTATGGTGCATTTTACTTCGGAAGCCAATTGGATGAATGTAAAGAATGATGGCAGCAGGTGAGGAGTGTGTTCATCTCGCGGGAGGCAGTGACCTGTCACTCTCATAATTACAGGACTAGTATTGTGAAAGGAGGGAAAGACGAACTATACAGTAAATGTTAAAATTATGGCAATATTGACAACAGCAGGAGACGAGTGAGTTGATCTTGAAGGAGGCAGTGACCTGTCATTCTCATAATAACCAGTGAGGATGGGACTAGTATCATGAAGGGGGGGGGGAGGATAAAATATACAGTAAATGATCACATGTTGACCATATTGATAACAGCAGTAGATTGATAAGTTGATTTTGAGGGAGGCAGTGACCAGTCATCCCCATGATTGTTAGGACAGGACCAGTGTTTAGAAGTGAAGGATAGAATATCCAATAAACAGTCAGATTATGTGAAAGATGATATATACAGCGGAGCAAGAGTAAAGCTGATCTTGTGGGAGAGCAGTTGCTATACTTATAAGGGTGGACCGAGTTAAATGTAACAAGGTTAGTGTCATGAAGCAAAGAAGGATAAGTTATCTAAGAAATGTTAAAATGATGTGGAGAATGATGACAGCTGGAGATGAGCGAGTTGTTCTTGTGTAAGGCAGTGACTTGTCATCCCATATTTTCTAATGAAGATATGACTAGTAATTAGAAGTGAAGAAGGAAAGAATCTTCAGTAATTTGTCAGACTATAGTGGTGACTGAAAGGGACAACAGCTGATGAAGAGTGAACTGATCTTGTGAGAGGCAGTGACCAGTCATTACCATGACCGAGCGAGGACAGGACTAGTTTCATGAAGTGAAGAATAAAATATCCAAACTTGGTCAAATAATGGTAATAGAGACAGCAGCAATAGAGGAGTGAATTGAACTTTTGGTGGACAGTGACCTGTAATTCTCAAGGTAGGCATCGTGAAAGGAAGAAGGATAGATTATCCAAAAAATGGTCAAATGATGATGAGAATGTTGACAACAGCGGGACATGAGTGAGCTGATCTTATGGAGGGCACTGACCTGTTATCCTGATGACAGCAGGAGGAGATAAGTGAGTTAATCTTGTGGCAAGCAGTGATCTGTCATTCCTGTTGTTGTTAGCGAGGACGGGACTAGTGTCATGAAGTGAAAATATCCAAGCAATGATCCTATGATGGGAATGATGACAGCAGTAGGAGATGAGTGGGCTGATCCTGCAGTAGGCAATGACTGGACGAAGTAATTATATTAGTAAGAAAGGGCAGCAAAAAATGAGAATATTAAGATATCAATACATGTTAGTAGGAACAGATGATCTCAGCAGAACTTCATAGACGTTTGAGAGTTGTTGCTGAAATATATAGCAATGCCAAACACACCTCTGTGTGAAACAAAGGTTATACTTGTAAATTTTCCTATAAAAATGCACTTTTAATATATCAACTAGTATTAGTAGGCCATGTTCATGTACCCCGTTGTTTAATTCAGTATTTTAGGTACATAGACAGTCGAAGAACATGGCTGAGCTGCATGGCTGACCACCTAACTTTGGACACACATGTCACCATAGTAACCATAAACCGATGACGGACATCTGAAACCAGATAAAATATCATTTGTGTCGTTCATTGGGCTGGTGATATTACTCAAGAACTAGGTTAGGCCACAGACAGTCTGGATTTGTCATTTCGGGAATGTTGTCCAGGAATTTGTTGAAGAACTTAAACTATGTAAATGTAGATGATTTTTCCACAGAACTAAAATATCTGAAATATGTGCACTGTTACAACGAGGTGTAAAGTAGTAGGTGGGAAGATGGCCATGAAAACCTACAGTCTGCTAAAAATCTATAGATTTTTTTTTTCCCCCAGTAGACCCAAGTACTAGTCCCTTATTTGTCAGTTAGTCCTCTGGACAGGAGCAAGTGTTCTCGAAGGATGTTCATGTTACTGAAAAGTATTGAATGATTCTTCCGAATTGGGCACGACTCCAAAAAGTGATAGACTCGGTGCCAATATTTGGTTAGCTAGACTATAGGCCCATGAAAAATTTCTATAGAACAAATGGTCATTGGTGGATCTTATTGTAGACTTTAGGTCCATGTGATTGGCATATGGCCAACAACTTGACAACCATTGGCAAATTCAACCCATTTACCCACCAGTCTTGACAACTATTGTGGCCTGCTATAGAGTTCATATTTTGTTGATAAGTTTTGAGATCCTTGGCCTTTATTTATCAGCAGTAATAATGTCTTCGGGGATTGAGTTTCTGTTGCTCATCTTTGGTTTGAGTATTCCAGGTCTTGGCTTGGGAGTTCCACAAGTCAGTGGATGCAATGTTGTAGGCTTTGATTTAGGGGGCTTCTCAACAGTGACTACTTCGATGGAGAGTTTAAAACCAAGCTTGTCCTTGGACTTCTAGTGCATAGTCTTGGCTTGACTGTTGTGGAGCTCTTCTTGGCCAGTCTGTCAATCAGCACTAGGTTGACTACTTTAGAAGGTAGATGGGCCTGGATTTCTCAAACAAATATGAATCTACTTGACCAATATCAAGTCGCTAGAGATATGGTCTCATTAGAGGGCTTCAGGCTTGCTTAGCTATTGCTTTTTTTTCTTCTATAAAAAGTCATCCTCTAAAATGGGATGTTTATCTCTAGGGTAAGACGTCATCTACAGAAGTTCTAGCAGGATAACGCTTGAACCTTGCTAACACAGCTTCAGGCTATCCCGATATCCTCAAAATGGATTAAGAGTGCATTAATTTATCATGTAAAAGCAGTCTATCGATTTGGTATCAGTCTTAATGTATATTTTAGAAACCACCCCACCCTCTGTTTTTGTCTTTGGATACCTCCCAAGACTTGACAAATTAATGGAATCTACTTTTGATGCATGCATTTCCCAGAATCCTATGGGGCCTCTTCAGATAAGGTAGTATCAGGTCACACCGTCAGACTCTTCTGTTGGTTTGTTTTCAGTCAGATTGAAATTAATGTGAAGCACTTTATTGCGGGAATAATGTATGTAAAAATACAGGGCTATAGGCGCTTTATGCCCCTAGAACCCAATAAATGAACCATGGGATCCTTACGTTAGGAGGTGTTTTTGCTTGAGTAGATTAGGCATTTTTTCACGGTATACGTAGCTGATGAGGTGGGAGGAGCTTGTTTTTGGAAAGTAAATCGAACAGATCCTAAAGATTTCCTAAAATTATAATGTAGAACAAATATTTTTGAAAGGGACCATAACACAAATATGTATCAATTATTCATAGACCTTTAGGACTTTGGGTAGGGCAATGGTCAGCCAAAGTTGTTAACAATTAGAAGATGGTACTTTGACCACTTTTGACATAATTTATGACAAACTACATGTGGCCTCTTGGGTCCTACTGGTTATTGAGTGATGATGGGATGGAGATTGAGTGATGATGAGGACTATATGGGACTGGGTTTGGAGATATTTTAATGTATTATTATAGCACTTGTGCCAGTCCATTTCTAATGTTCATTTATTTTTTCATAGTTGCAGAAGACCTTTTGCAACATCCACTAACTCCAACTCTTTCCATTCCTCAATAGATGTTACTCCACTGATTCTGGTGCAGTTGGAATTTTTTCTCTAGTCCTTACCATTCCTAAGCAATCATTTCTATTAGTATCAGCACATTTATGATGTCTCCTTCCTGGGGGGTGGTCCTTGTCCTTCTGCTCCAGCCAAGGATCGCCCACAAGGAGCCTGACTGTTCAGAAAGTAACAGAAATAATTGCTTGGGAATGGTAAAAAAAACACCTATTGAAGGATGATAGCTGGAGGAGTGGAAAGGTCTCTTTAAGTGAAGGCAGGATGACTGTTATTGTTTGCATGGTGTTCATGAAGTTTGTTGGACCCATAACCCTACACAATGCTGGTGAAAAGGATTTTATAAATACCCTTAGGTCTTTTTAACATGGCAGTTATTATGGCACTTTGTCCAAGATGGATAGCTAGTGCCAAAACGGGGTTGACCCCCATCTTTTCTGGCCCTACAAGGAACCATAATAGGCCCATGATAACAAAACCCTATACAGCTTGCTATGAACTATGGATGTCTGTTTCTTGGCTCCTTAATCTTATATTTCCCTATAAAGATTTACCCAACCCAGTTATAAAATGTGCACAAATTAGAAAGGACCAAAACATTTTGTGTATACAAGAACTAAACAAAAGAACCTCTTGTCGACTCAGGAGGCAAAAAGTGTTGATATCCTTAAGCTAAAACCAATAAGCGTACTTAGGTACGGTACTTCTAGCAGCATAGTGCTGAGATTATTGTAGGCACAAATTACCAGATCTTAATATACGTATATGGGAAAATAAAAAAACAAGGTACCTTCTTGCACAGTGTACCTTGACAGTGGTATCTGCAGTGCAGGTATTAGTATAGCTCAAGATCAATAAGGTTAAACCAAAGTGGTATTAATCTGTAGTATCTAAAGAATAAGAAAGCACTTATTATATTGGGAGTGAAACGCGTGTGTGTGTTATAAGTGATCATGATCTGTGAATAAATGGGAATTCTACGGAATGGCCTTGAATGTAAAATACATAAGTTTTATGTACGTTCTACCCCCAATTTCATTAGAACAATGAAGAAATGTTTGGGCCCCCAGGGGCAAATATAGAATAAAGTTCACTTCTTGCACAGACTCTATAGAGAGAGGGAAAGGAGAACCTTTTATGGGGTATTGACAGGCACCTTGCACAATGGGAGAGAAGAAGAGTATATATATATATTTTTATTTAGCTCATTTCTTCCTGTATATATTTTTGATTTTAGGAAAGCAGAATATGTAGGGTTAAAAAAAATGTACAAAAAAAAAAAAAATGTGAAAGGTATAGGACTTGCGGACGTCCCCCTGACGTACGTGAGAAATTTGCACTAACGTTTTCTGTGTGTCAAGGGTTAATGATAATTGGAAAAACTGCGTGGATGAGACTTCACAAAATTAAAAAAGTGGGTGTCGAATGTACAGAGAATTGTGATTGTACAGGCTTTCCTGAGTGCCTTAGAGGATTCTTTTTGCTAAAATATGTGAAAAATTAATAAAAAAAACAAAACAAAAAACGAGTTCCTCTATGTCTGTGGGTGGAAGGTCAAAAAAAATTCTTCCTAACGGGATTGAATAATCTTTATTAAATCCCTCCTGTTTACAACAGTTTGTTCGATTTAGCCAGATGTGGGCTGTCTAGTATTCACAGAAAGGTCTGCCTGATATGACGTTTGTTATCATTGCAATGCATGTTTTTTACTTTATGTTTATTTGTTAGCAATATTAAAAGTATTTGCATGCTATAAAGCACCTTTTAATCCTAGGTCTTGTGAAGATTTAGGATCCTATAGGGGTTGGTTGCCTTCAGATAACTTTAACTTGTGCATGGCGTCCTCCTGCAACTTTGACCCGAGTACACAGCTACAAGCTGTCCTCGGTTTTTCTGTACCAGAACTGTGGATTTTCATTGCCATGAGATATGACACTTCAGAATAACTGCTTGATTGTATCTCATGTCGCATCTCACGTCTAAAATAATAGTTTATATTGGTGATATAGATGAAGAGTAAGTCTATAATGGTGACTAGAGTCAATCCATTTAGTGAAAGGGAACTGGCCATTAAACAGACCCCTTTACATTATGGACCAGCAAAGCAAACTGCACTAAAATATGCTAACGGCCCTCAATAAACCTTCCTGTCAGAGGGACGGTTCTCTTGTATTTCCCTCCCCCTTAGGCTCACTATATTTATATGTTTCTAAAGGGGTGGGAAAGCGCCTTTATCAACCACCTTGCCTTCTGATTGACAAGGAATATTGACAGGGGTTACTTAAAGGGATTGTGTCACCAGAACTCAGCTTGTCACCTAACCCTGCAAATAGATAGGTTAGGGACACCTGAATCAAATGCTGTTTTCCCCGTGCGAATTGCTGCCTCTGTTTCCGAGATATCACTGTTTTTGTGAATAAGCTAATGTGCTGCTTGGAGCAACGAGGATGTTGCCACTCATTACTATGGAGTAATGGCAACGCCCTTGTTTTGACAACGTGGAAACACCATTTGTTTTAGAAGACCCTGACCTATCTATCTGCAGCACTGAGTTGATATGCTGGATGCTGGTGACACTCCCTATAAGCATGTATCACAGGTACCGTAATTGAAATGGGTCTGTGGGGTGGCTCATTCCCTTTAAAGGTTTTGAAGGAGGGTCTGTGCAAGCCAAAAATAATCTGAAGGTTGAAACCCCATTTAAAGGGGAACTCTATATAATAGGTTTTGTTCCCCTTTAATATCGGACATTGATGGATGAAGCAGAAGCTGAAATTCTTGCTGTGTCTTCTTCCTCTGAATTCCACACACATGTAATGACACTGTACTTTATTTTTTTGTTTTATGGTTACACTGCATTATTAAAGGGCACAGTGACCTCCAGTCTCACTTCACCGTGTTTCATTGTCCTGCAGTTATTTTGCATCTAAAAAAATTTAAGTTCATGCCATGAAATTGATAGATGTTAACCCCTGTGGATCAGGCAGAGAACGCAGGCAGACTCTCCAGACAGAACAAGGTTCTCATTGTTCCTTACAGAAGGCAAGATACGGTGTGCCAAGATGGGTATGGCTACTCCTCACAAGTCACACTGTGTGCCCAT